>NC_056729.1:1233777625-1233803432 GCF_019279795.1 Protopterus annectens | reverse complement strand
GTCAATGGTATATAACTTTAAATCAAAAGTTTAAAAATTTTTCAGTCAGTTTATCTGTAAATGTATTACTAACAGTAACAAAATAGATATATTTCTTTTCTACCTCAGCTACAGTTTTTTAGGAAAACTTTTTATTCCATTAAATATCTTTACGATCACTACATAGTCTTCAGATACGTAGTAGTTTACCATATGGTAAAGAAGAGGTTATATGTGGTATTGTTATTTTAACCTTACCATTATCTAGCTGTTATAATTCTGAATCTAAACAAGAGATCTTTCTACCTATTTGCAAAACATCAAATTTAAAATCAAACGTATTGTTCTGCAAATCCTTTAATTCGATGAATTTCATTTCAACCACCACAAAATTTCATTTCACTATCACAAATAAAAATGAAATCTGTGTATGTAAAATCTGTAATTACACATTTATTCATAAATTCATGTCCTAACTTATATTCCCAGTCAATTAAGTCCATCTTTAAATTAGTTGATATAGGTGCAAAAGAACTCATTGCTGTGCCTTTAATTTGATGAAAAATTCTTTCCCAAAAAATAGCTGGTGTCAAAACTGTGGAGTAAAATTAAATGCTAAGAAATGTATAGTTGTATCTTTTGGCAAGCATGATGTCCCCTGTAACTATTGCATTGACATCACACCTCTGAAAGTTGGTCCAGTAGTCTGGAATTTGGGAACCTCTTTTGAAAATGAACTGTCCTTTAATCACCATGTATGTACTGTTATAAGGAAGTCCTTCATTGCACGTCTTATATCTAAAGGTGCAACATCCAGATCTGGAGATGTAATCATTCTACTGTACTTTGTAGTCTGGCCCATTATTGAATACAGTGCCCTGTTCGGTGTGTACCTTTCCAAACATTTGTCACAACAGGAGCAATCACATTTTTTTCCACAAAATAATAAATAAAAAAATCAACAGGCCTGAATTGTACAAACTATGTAAACTATCTCAAAGCATTATCTCTCTTCTCGGTATCTTACAGGCTGTTAGCAGATTACTACAGCCTTGTCAGACTCGATCCTGTCAGACCTATTGGATGTTCACAAGTACAGTTGTAGCATGAGCACTTGCTGAAGGGATCTTGGTATCTTTTGCAACATAAGTAGAACATATTAAAAGGCTAGATGCGTTAAAGAGAATACCTCTTCTTTGTTGCCTTCTTCCAATCTGCACAAAATGAAGTACTTCTCTTACTTTATTCAAATGTGATTTGATGAGTATTTGGTAAAGTGCAAATTCATTCCGTGTTTGGCACCCATTTCCTTATGGGTATTGGCAAGAAGTAAATCTACTTAACCGTATTCTTGCCTCTGCCTTATTTGAATGCAACATGTGAGGGCTAGAAACTACCATGGAAATTTAAGCTAGACTTCTTAAGATCCTCACAGATCAGTATCCTAGTCGGTCTCTATGAACCTAAGTGCGGTTTGCCAGTTATGCTCAGAATATACGGCTGGATAAAGAGTTAGGTTTTGTAGTGTGTGTGTGTGTGTGTGTGTGTGTGTGTGTGTGTGTGTGTGTGTGTGTGTTTCTGGGTTGAGTTAGACCTAGGTTCAATGATAGTTTTGGCGGTGTTCATGTGTGGAGTGGTGTGCCTTTACCGGCCTTGTGTAGTTGTACTCTTAGAACAGTCTGTTTGGTAAGGTAATGTTTAGAGTTGGGGTTAGGGGCAGCAACAGCAAGGTTAAGCTTAGCAAACATGCGTTAATAGTGGATGGAACTTCTAGTTCACCAATCACAAACAGTTGTTTTACTTTTGCAATCTGATTTGTTTTTGTTGCTTTTCTGATTGCTGTCAATTTCCTTATGTTTCAGTGTGCAGGAATAAAAACATATCTGTTTCTGTATTTCGACCAGTGATAAACACACATACACGTTACCCATGTATGCTTGTTTGTGTTTGCATACGTATGTATATACACACATGGTTGCAGTACAGTCTGTCCTGTACTTTAGATAGTTGTGGTGTCAGAACTTATCGAATGCATTGTTTGTCAAGCATAGGAGTGTATGAGAGATGTAACATCGAATGTTGCTTTTCCTGAAACATCCAGTCTCTACTTTTGTGCCAGCCTTTACTCAGTTAGCAGAAAACACTTCTCTTAAGACCTTACTGAAAGGAGTCTTATGCTTAGTAGCTCACAATGACAACTTTTACACTGCATGAGAGACATGTTAGATCTGTGTCAATAAATTTGCAGGTGTGCGATTTGAGTTGGCCTTTGTAGGAAAGATAAAGGCAGTTGAAAAAAAATTGGCAGAACACCAGTAAAAGGAGGTAGGTTAACACAGATGTTTAATTAATTAATTAAGACAAGTTTAATTATTTTATTTTATTTTATTTTACATTTGTTGACCGGGCTAGTCTAACTGGATACATGTCCATTTTCAGCAGAGGCCCGGGGAGAAAAGCTCCAAGCATAAGAATAACAATATAACAAAAAGCAAACAAGTGAAATAAAGTAACAAAGCAACAGTACCATAGTAACATAAGTAAAATGAGAAAAGCAAATGGGACTAACAAACAGTGACTACAAAACATTTAGGCAAAAGCCAGACCAGACATAAACAAGCAAATGCACTAGATAGCACCAGGGCAATTGCAGAAAGAACAAAGTTCCCAAATCCTATCAAATTACTAAGAATAAAGCAAGAGGAGAGAAATAAGTTTTGGTGGCAAGAGGGAGGGGGTAGGGTTGGAGTAGGAGTGAAATACAAGTTTCAGTCTGGGTTTGCACAAGGACAAAGCCACTTAGTTTTTAGATGTTCTTTTATTTGTTTTTTGAATTGAGAAGCAGATGCTAGGGTAGATAGTTCAGGAGGGAGCTGATTCCATTTTTTTCCTATAGTGTTTGAGAAAAGAGAGTCACCAGCTTTGTTGTTTGATTTAGTTAAGGAGACAAGTAGTTTATTTGCAGAACGTAGTGTAGCCAGATTTTTATATGGAGAGATCAGATTGGAGATGATGGGTGTATCGTTGGGGTGGTATAGGATCGTTTGTGTCATAAGTAACTGTTGACAGAGTATATGGTTCTGTATTTCTAACCATCCTAGTTGTTTAAGGTTAAGGCAGTGGTGGGTTTTAAAGGGAGAGCATGTAATGAATCTAGCAATACTATTATAGCAGGTAGAAAGTTTGGAGATGTTGTTTTTTGATAGGTTGGTATGTATAGCAGAGGCATAGAAAAGGGTAGAAATGAGGAGTTTGTGCGATAGTTTGCCTGGCTGAGTGTGTAAGGAAGGGTTTGATTCTGTAGAGGGTACCAAGTTTTTTGTTGACAGTCTTTATGGTGGAGTTAATATGGTCATCAAAGTTAAGATGATTGTCGATTGTGACACCTAGTAGGCGGGTGGTAGTATCTGGTGCTATATTAGTAGCATTATTGGAGGTTATAGAGAAGAATGGAGTGGGTGACTTATGAGTTGGTGTAAAAAGTAGTAGTTTTGTTTTTTTTGGATTCAGTAGAAGACGATGTTGCATGAACCAGTTTTCTACTTTTTGGAATACAGTTTGGGTTAGGGATTGGAGTGAGGGTATATTATTGGTAGTACAGATTAAGGTAGAGTCATCTGCATATTGGATGCAAGTGGCGTGGGGTATGTTCAAGTGGAGATCATTAATAAATATGGAAAAAAGAAGTGGACCTAAGATAGAACCTTGAGGGACTCCAATATTAACAGGAAGTAAGGAAGACAAATTGTTATCCCAGAGTACAGCTTGCTGTCTATTTTGAAGATAACTTCTGAACCATTGTAATGCTTGTAGGTCGAGAGAAAGGTGCTTTAGTTTTTCAAGACGTAGGGTATGATTAACCATATCAAAGGCTTTTGACAGGTCTAAAAATAGTGCAGAGGAAAAGGAGTTATTATTGCGGTTTTTGTTTATAGTGTCAGTGAAGGAGAGAAGAGCAGTAGTAGTACTATGGAATGGTCTAAAGCCATGAGTTATTTCATTTTAATTCCTCCACTTGACTTCAGCTGCCCACCTTGTCCTCACTATTCTGTTCACTTTACCTTTCTATGCATGGTGGTGATTTTCTGCCATGACCCTTTGCCAGGTGAGTCTGTCTTATTAAATTTGGGGGGGGCACACAAATTGACACTGCTTCAGAAGAGGAATGGGGTCTGGGGACTTGAGTCTTTCATACTTTGGCTGGTTGAAGGTTTTTTTTTTTTTATTTTCTACTTTGATTAATTAATTAATTAATTAATTAATTAATTAATGTATGTATGTATGTATGTATGTATGTTTTGCATGCAATAACCAAGCCCTTTATAGGATACTCGGCTGTATGGCATTAACTATGCTAATGCCTGTCTTGGAGCTGATACATATCATGTAAAATATATTCCTAATTAGAAAGCAGTCACTACCTCATGGAAGCTAGAACAGTTTGAGAAACATACAATAATGTATTACATTCCATATATGCTGGAGTGTGCCTTTGGGTGGTACAGGCTAGCAAGGGACAATCCCCAGTTGTGTGTTGTCCTCTCAAACCTTAACTTTTTAAAGGTGAGGGTGATGTTTTATCTCCGGTGTACACTTGCGAATCAGACCTCTTTGCTTCATGCCATACAACTGTTAATGTTCTTCATGTGGATCGCTACTGGAAGTAGCCTTAACCACTGGGTCTACTGCAGAAGGCCTGATATGTGGTCCAACTTCTAAAACTTTGCAGCTTTCTCTCTCACAGCATGGTGAACACACACTTCCCTGGGTTTTCAGACCATTCCTATTATTAAGATGATGTCTACCTACCCCATCTTGAGATTTTTTTTTCCTGTAGTACAGTTCAAAGCACTGTCAGTCTGGTGGTTTATGCTGCTCATTGAGAGCCGGAAGATTACTACCCAGCCGGAAAACTTTTTTGGTATTGAGACATAATAATTACAGTTGGGATTTTGAGCTTGTGGGTAAACCAAACCTCTGTTTGTACCCTGACACTTGGAGTCCTTATTCTCTTCCCCAGAAGGGTGAGCAGGTGTAGCCTCTCCATTACTCCTCCCCTTTCAATTCTTCCAGTGAGTGGGCCACTAATTAAACCCTTTTCATTAGAATTGCGGTCACAACTTCATCCCTTTTCGCCATAGGGACAGGTAAATGTAATTTACTCTTATTTTATGTATCTTACATAACTCCATTATTTGTTTGGCTGAATTATGCTTCATTTTTCCTCTTTAGGGTGAAAAACAGCAACAGATTACAAGCCGTGTACTTGATTTTCGCCGCCGAAAAGAGAAGCAGAAAGTGGAGCTTGATGCTATTAATCAGAAGCGTGATGTTGGAATGATGGAGATAAACAGGTTACAACAGCAGTTGCAGGTACAAATGTTTAAGTAAGGCAAATTTTTAACACCAATTAATTCTAATAACATGTCAGGCAAGTGTCAGTCAAGGCAGGGTATTGAAATTGTAATGGAACCACAGAATGATATTTCGTTGGTTTAATTTGAAGTCCTGATATTCAGAATTCCGCACATGACTATTTCCACTTAAAGTACATCGCCAGTCACCACTTTAAAGGAGGCAAATATTATGGTGTTTTCTGGTTGTACCTTCTCATTGATATGTGTAGTACTTTTAAAATAGTCTTGTAGCAGTTAATGTAGCAGCAGAAGTGGTATGTGTTGGCACAGCTGTGTATTATTTTTGTTTGTTTTTTTGTGGCATAAAAAGTGCCCTGCACAGATGTGTTTGTAAAAACACACACCAAATAGGGCTGTCACCAGAAATGTACTAATTGTGCTCTCAGAAGTCATACTGCACCCTCACCAGAAAATGAATGGATTTGCCAGAGCACTGCATTACACAGTTACAGCTGTTCTGCAGCCCCCCCCCCAATAAAAAGCATGGGCTATAATTCAGCATTATACTACATTATCTCTGTTGACCGCGGTGGTGGTGCTGCGGTAGCATTGTCGCCTCACAGTAAGATGCTGTCCGGTTTGATTCTCCGCTAGAGTGTCTTCTGCGTGGAGACATGCGTGAATGGGTGTACCTTCATTGAAGGTTGTGCGTCAGGGCTGGTAACTCGGCACATAAAAATCAACTACCAATAAATAGCAGACCGGAGTTCTGCTGTGGCGACCCTTAACCAGGAAAAGCCGAAAGACACAACAACTACATTATCTCTGTTACATCACACAGACTCCCTTTTGACTACAGTGCTATCCTGCAACATCTCTGTACAACAACTAGAAGACTTGTCATACATTGTAGTAATGTCACAAGTCTGTATGTCATGTCATTGCAGACAGTCCAGCGGCTGTCTATTCTCACCCGTGCTGACATTTAGCAACAAGTGGCTGTGCCACATCTCATCTGCCAGTCCTAGAGGTCTACTGACCCCAGTACCAGAGTTCAGTGCCGAGCCTGTGTGTTGTCATGGCAGAGAGTCCCACATATCCATTCACACACATAATATGTAGAAGTAACATACATCTGTGATACAGATGGAAGATGGTCCACAGTGCAACATTCGTCCTTTATGCTCAGGCAAGCTGACTGCGCACATAAAGTACACTGTAACACTCTACCTATGACGAGTGTAACAGCATTAATGCATCTAACTCCACCATGATGAGTGCCTCTGCATTCAAGGACTGTAGAAAGAAAAATCTATTAAAACTCAATGATGAAACCTCAAAATTTTAATTGCAAAATTGCCTGTCCCAGCATAGGCTCATCTGTCAGTCGGGTTCCTATTAGAAGAGCGAACGCTTAAATTAGCGAATGCTCTTCTATCAAACTTGAAAACCCGAAAACGCAAAATTTCAAAGGCACGGAACACAAGGGGAAAAAAATCGCTGATCCAAGCCTTCGACATTTTAAACTTTCAGGTTTTTCAGTTTGATAGAAGAGCATTCGTTCTTCTAATATAGACCGTGTCAGTTATGCCAGTGAATTTTACTCCCATCTAAGAAATAGCATAAAGCACACCGTCCCAGTCAACACCATGCATGTTGGGGAATGTAAAAATGAATCATCTTTGTAAAATGCCAGTTTTAATAAGCTATATAGTAAAGTAAAAAAGTTAATCAAGACATATAATAATTCAAAATCTACACACATTAAATACTGTCAAAAAGCATAGCAAAAATCTGAAATTACATAAGGAAGATTATTGAGTAACATAAAACTGAAATCCGAAGCCAAGGATAGTCTTAAATCCTTCTTTAGCTATTATCAGATTATTATGAAATAACACTCTGCAATACTCCAAATTAATATATACGAGTATTACCCACTCTGACTATTAGTTTCTCCACGTCTTTTGGGTTTCTAATACCATGATGGGGAGTGGACCCCATTCCTAAGTCACAGTAGATTAAACTTCATAAAATTAGTATTGTTTCAGTGTTTGATGTTAGCTAGAAGTGCTCTTAGCAGCAACCCAAATGTGCCTAGTAATGACTCCTCCTGCAATTCATACGGAGTTACACATGTATCTGTGACATATCTAAGTATGATTGTAAATTCTTTTTATAAGACCCATTGCTCCTACTACTACTGGAACTGCCTGAATGTCCTTCCACTTTGCCCTTGTTTCTGCCTGCAGATCTTGGTATTTTATGACTTTACATCTCTCTGTACGTAAGACACTGTAGTCAGTGGGTGTAGCAATTTCAGTGATCAGTACTACTGTTGTCTTCTTTTCATGGACTACTATGTCTGGTTTTCTAGCATCTGTTTTTTGAACTGTTGGTATTGGTTATCCATGTGATATAAACTTCATCATTTTCTATAATGCTTTGTGGGTCATGTTTCCAGTGTTTTTCAGTCACTACAATACCATAATGTTTGCACAATCCCCAATTCAGCAGTCTTGCCACATTATTATGCCTTTCAGTATACAGCCCTCCTACCATTAGTATATCAGAACCAGCAATAAGATGTACAACTGTTTCTAGTTCTGTTTCTCCCACATGTTCAATGGACTTTGTAAACCAACATGTACATAGTCCACTTTCTTGGGCCGCCAGTATTAACCTTTCATCTTTGCTATAAATTCACCTGTCCTTAAACATTCCTATGTTCAGTCCTGATCAACATGAAGTTGTTCCAAGTGTTCTATACTAGCAACTATATTTATGCATTTTCTACATTTCCTGTCTTCTTATCTGATTTTTCGCCTTCTTTCTTTTGTGTTTTGGCACATTCAGTTACTGCATGTTTTTATCTGCTTCTGTTTTTTTTTTTCCGTTCTCTCTCTACACCAATTTGCTTCTGCTGAATTAAGTAGAGAAGTCATCTTAGACATTTTTTCCTCATGTTTCAAAACTTTCACCACATTTGAGTCTTTTGAGGTTAGCAGATATGTATGCAATTCCACCACTGTGGATCTGTGCATATAATCAGTTTCAAGGAAGCCCATACCTCGTTCAGAATGGGGAATATATTTATTTATTATTTATTTTAGTTTTGTTTACCGGGATGGTCCGACTGGAAGAGGTCCATTTTCAGTGGAGGCCCAGGGAGAAAAGCTCCACTTACATTAAAACAACACATTACAGCAATATTCATATTATACAAAGTGTAGGAAGTAGTATTTTTTTATACTAGTAGCATCTAGAAAGAAGTGAAAAGAAAAAAAAACAGTACAGACAATTCCAATCAGTAAAATATTTACGTATGTAGATTTTGTTTGCAGTGAGAAACAGATTTTAACAGGTACATTTGGAGGAACCATGCTTACTGGGGCATGTACAAAGAGGGATAAGAGAAAGTTGTAGAGGTACCAGATTTTTGGACTATGTAATACATGGACAGAGCCAAGAAACCAGTAAGGTGGGCCTTAAGGGAGTTTTTGAATTGAGTGATATTAGATGCAGAAGTCACAGATGGATGGAGATTATTCCAAGTTTTAGCTATAATGTGTGAAAAGAGAGCTTTACCTGCTGTGTTATTAGCTGAGGTAATAGTGAGGAGTGGTTTGTTGGCAGAGCGGAGTGGACGATTTGGAGTGTAGTTGGTCAGTAATTGCGGGAATTTTGTCAGGTTGTTTTTGGTTGTTGTATGATATGAGACAAGTTGGTGATATAGTAGTAACTGTGGCAGTTCAAGCCATTTAAGTTGCCTAAGAGGTATGCACTGATGGGTTCTAAATGGGGAGTTTTTGGCAAACTTGGCAATTTTGTTATAACAGGACTCGAGTTTCTCTAGGTCAGATTTCCTAACATAAGTAAGAATTGGGGCTGCATACATTAGTGTGGAAAGAATATATAGTCTTGATATGTACTGATTTTTCATAAATCATTTGCTGAGCATGAAGCATCCTTCTTGTTTTTCTGTCCAACCTGTCCAACATCTTTTAGGGTCAGTCAAGTACTCCAAAACTGTAAGTTAGGACAGGAAGAGCAAATTGGTTTATAGCTTGGACTTTGTTCTTAGATGTTAATGTTGTTTTCAGTATTAATTTAAGTCTTCTAAAATATTTCTTCTTATTTCTTTTACTTATGGTATCCATTTAGCATCCTTATGTTCCACTGGATCTTCATAGATATTTCTCCAAAATGTATCTATTTCTTCTTTTTTTTGGTGGTGTTTCAATTCCTTTTGCCTTGTTTCCCAGGTCTCTATAAAACTCCTTGGGGTCATCAATAAATTGCTTGTTTTGTACTTTTCCTCTATAATTATCTATATGTCTTCTAAGTTTTTCTGCCTGTGCTGATATTTGTAGTTTATTATTTGTGATAATGCGTGATCCGTCCTGATCTGTTATAATACTGTGTGGTGCTTTTATTACGTCTATCTTTGAGTATTTTTGTTGATCTGCTCCCTCTTCTGTACTCTTCTAACAGTGACACTTCCTGTCTTAATTGCTTTATAGTTTTCTCTATTCGATACTTCCATGATGGCTTTCGATTTCTTCCTCTGGTTTCCCTTACTTCCCTGTGTTCTTGTGGTAAGACTGTGTTATTAATTTAGCTGCACATTAATATATCCTATTTGCTTCTGTAATATCACATGAATCTCTATGGACAGTCCTAATTACAGTGTTCATTTGTTTTATCAAACTTTTTGCTTTTATTAACGTTCTGTTGTCTGTATATTTCATTGATCTTAATATGTCTGTCCATCTCTATTAAGTCAATCAACTCATTTTTTTTTTGTTAAACTGAGGGCACATTATTTGTTCTCCATTTCCTGTGGGCATTCTGTAGAAAGTTCCAAAGCATCATCCTGTGTACCACGTTCTCCTCTGACTTTTTTAATTTCTCCAATCTTTTGGGTTTCTAATGCCATGACAGGAATGGACCCCATTCCTAAGCCAAGGTATGATTAAAGTTCATGAAATTGTTATTTTTTCAGTCAGAATCACATTTATTGGCCAAGTATGTATGCATACAAGGAATTTGACTCAATTTCAGTGACTCTCCAAGTATGAATTACATAAATGGCATACATGCAACTCAAGAACAAGACAAATGATGTACATGCAACTATTAATAAGACAAAGAAAGTAAATGTACATATACGTACAAGGTCCAAAGTGCAACTCAGTGCAAGAGATACTAAAGTAAATTCTGAAAGAAACCAGTATTAACAATATTTAAACAATACTGCAAAATCCTCTGAGGCTTGGGCAAAAGAATACCCCAGCCTAATAAGCTGAGTTCACCATTTCTGAACTTGATGGCCTGTGGAAAAAATGTTCTTATATGTGCTTGTTTTGGCGCATATTAATCTATAATGCCTAAGCTGATGGTAATAGTTCAAAAAAGATGATGGCCTGGATATGAAGGGTTAGTGATGGTTTTCCTTGCCCTTTTCATAACTCTAGTAGATGTCCTGTAAGGAGAGCAAACTAGCACCAGTGATATTTTCAGCAGACCTGGCTATTCAATGTGAACTATTTTTGTCATGATTAGACAGACCTCCAAACCACACTGTCGTGGATGTGCTGAGAACGGACTCTGTGACTGCTGGTTAGAACTGAATTAACAGTTCCTGTGGGTGGCTGAACTTCCTCAGCTGTCACAGAAAGTACATTCGCTGTTGTGCCTCTTTTTATGATGAACCCTACATTGGTCTCCCACTTCAAGTCCTGGGAGATTATAGATCCCAAAAACTTGAAGGATTCCACAACCGACACAGCAGTATTAAATATAAACAGTGGGGATAATATTGTAGTGCCACTCCTAATGTCCATTGTCATCTTCACAGTTTTAAGAGTGTTCAGTTCCAGATTATTCTGACTACACCAGAGAGCCAGTTGCTCAACCTCCCGTCTATATGCAGACTTATCACCATTCCTGATCAGCCCAATGATAGTTGCATCATCTGCGTATTTAATAAATTTGACAGAGGGGTCCTTAGAGGTGCAGTTATTAGTGTAGAGGGAGAACAGCAGTGGGGAGATCACACTTCCCTGGGGGGGTGGGGGGCACCTGTATTGATTGTGCAAAAGCTAGATGTAAATTTCCCCAGTTTAACCTGCTGTTTCCTATTGGTTAGAAATGTGGTGATCCATTGACAGGTGGAAACAGGATTGGAAACTGGGAGAGTTTCAAGTGAAGAAGTTTTGGAATTATTGTATTAAATGCAGAGCTGAAGTCCACAAACAGAATCTTGCATATGTTCCTGGGTTGTCAAGATGTTGCAAGATATAGTGCAGGCCCATATTAACTGCACTATCCACTGACCGGTTCTCTTGATAAGCAAACTGAAGGGAGTCCAATGAGGGAGCTGTAATGTCCTTAAAGTGAGCTTAACACCATCCTCTCAAAAATCTTCATAACCACCGATGTCAAAGCAACAGGCTTGTAGTCATTCAGTCTGTTATAGTGGATTTTTAGGCACTGGAATGATTGTGACTCGTTTGAAACATGAGGGAACTTCACACAGCTCTAATGATTTATTAAAAATCTGAGTAAAAAATAGGAGCCAGTTGAACAGCACAGGTTTTTAAACAGGAGGGTGAAACCCCATCTGGACCAACTGCTTTCTTAATTTGCTGTTTTTTTAAAAAATGATGCAGATCCTCCTCAGAGATAATTAATGCAGGCTGAAAGTGAGAATGTGTGGAAGAGAGAGTCCTATAAGTCTGAACACTGACATAGCTGGTAACCGTGTCATTTGTAGCTTCAGGTTTATCAAACCTGCAGTAAAAAGCATTCAGGTCATCAGCCATCTGGTAATTATCTGCAGTGTAGGGGGATGGTTTATTTTAATCAGTAATGTTTTGTAGACCTTTCCACACTGATGCAGGATCATTGGCTAAAATTTGTTTTTTTTTTTTTTCAGCTTTTCAGAATAGTTCTTTATAGCCACTTTTATTTCTTTTGTCATTGTGTTCCTGTTCTATTCCCCCTTCTATAGGCATCTTCCTTGGCTTAACGAACCTGCTTAAGTTTAGCAGTAAACCAGGGTTTGCTGCTGTTAAAATGTTAACCAGGTCTTAGTGGAGACTCGCACATCTTCACAGAAGCTGACATAAGATGCTACTGTGTCTGCCAGTTCATGCAAGTTAGCAGCAGAATCTTCAAAGACACTCCAGTCTGTACAATCAAAACAGGCTTACAGCTTCAGCTTTGCCTCAACAGTCCACCTTCTTTCTCACTGTATTGATCACAGGTTTAACATATTTTAACTTGCTGTTATAGATAGGAAGCAAATGAATCAGACAGTGGTTAGAAAAGCCCAAAGCTGCACGGGGGGGGGGGGGAAGCAAGATAAGCATGTTTTAATACTGTATAACAATGATCCAGTGTGTTCTTGTCTTTGATAGGACACTGTAAATGGTATAATTTAGGAAGTTCATGACTGAGATTTGCCTTATTAAACTCCCCCAGAATAATCAGAAGGGAGTTTGGATAATTCTGCTCCAAGCACGTTATCTGATCAGACAGTTTTTGTACTGCTGCCCTCACATAGGCATATGAGGTGGGATGTAAGCACTAACCAAAATAAATGAAGAGAACTCCCAAGGTGAATGTAAAGGTCTACAATTAATACAAAACATTTCTAAGTCGGTGCAGCACATTTTACTTCACGCTGTGATACTGTTACACCAACCTTCATTGATATAAAAGCAGATTCCACCTCCTTTACTCTTCATTGATGTCTTCAATACTCTCTCTGCTCTGTAAAGTTGAAATCCAGGCAGATGTAATGCAGAGTCCGGAATGGATTCATTTAGCACTGCCTGAATGCCAGCAAAAAAGAAATTCAGAGAACGTGAAAGAAAATCAACCACAAAAGGTGAGTACAAAATACTCTCTGGGAAGAATTCTATAGCTGTTAAGCAAAAAAGCAGTGCAAGATACGACTCCCAGTAACCTAGAGGGAAAAAAATAAGTCAAATGTACTTGGAGCTGATTAAACTAAACAAAACACTGATGTTGAGTATGTAAACTCAGAAAACAAAAGGCTAGATGAAATAGAAGAAGCTTTAAACAGATATTGACATGAGGTGATAAAACTGCAAAAGTTGGAGGGCAAAATGAAGAAAAGGCTGTCTGAATACGAGACTGCTCAAGAAGAGATGTTTCAAAAAATAATAGAATTAGAGGACAGAGCATGTAGGGAAAACTTGAGATTTTCTGCTGTACCAGTGAAGCTGGAAGGAGCAGACTGTATTAATTTTATGAAAGCACAAATAAGCAACTGGACTGGTACTCCACAGCAGGAGTTGTTAATTGAAAGGGCATGTCTTGTGTATGCTCCAAATCTGACCATAAGAAAGCAACCTAGACCTTTAATAGTAAACATACACTCCAACCAGCAGACAAAGTACTAAAAATGAGAGAGTAGAGTGTTTGTGGAAAATGATTACACACTGTACACAAGACAGAAGAGGAGTAAATTTCTTCCACTAACCAGGGAATGTGGAGAAGTAGGCATGAGATTCTCAATGTTGTGCCAGCTATCCTTAGAACATTCTTCTGTGGAGGGAAGGGACAAAATCATTTTTTGATGCAGAACATGCTAAGGAAAAAATACAAAAAGTTTGTCTAACAAAACGTGAGCTGTGAAACAATGAGATTCTGCTTCTTCTTCTTCTGGTAATAAAGACCACAGAGAGACTGTGACAGTGAAAACGTTTCCAGTGTTTTAATGGAAAATGATTGAGAGACAGAAAAAAGCACAATAACTGATTAGAAGAACCTCATAGCAGAAGCAGAAAACTATATTTCAAAGTAGAAATGGATGATGTTGAAGGGGGGGGGGCTCAGTAAACGAGGAGAGACTAGGATTTTGGATGCAGGCCTTTAAGGAGAATAACAATAATAATACAGAATATTATATCCATAAAGTAACAAAGTATTCTAAGAATTAAGCCGACATGTGAATGGAAATTCTGCCAACAGGGATGACTGCAATTAGGGATTTGGACAACAGGCCAGAGGAGGCTAGAATATTTTGGAGAAAACTGGTAAAAGAACCAGGGTTTTTGGAGCAAATAGAGAATGAAAGGTAATACAATGAAAGAGACCAATAATTTATTTGGACTACAGGATATAGATTACCTTCCCTATCAAGGACTGATATCAGAGTATAAGTAAAGAGAAAGAACTGTGCTGATCCTAAGGGAAAGACCAGCACTGGTAGAGTTTTTAGTAGAATCTAGATCAGAAGCTGTTGGAAAAGGAATAATTAGAAGAACATATCAAATATTGCATGCTGACTATAAGAATCAATCGGAGGAGGTTAGAAAGGATTGGGAAGAGATTGGATAAGAAATTCACAAAGAAACAATGAGGGGATATAGGTTTGTCTCCCAAATATGCAACAAAGTCTAGAGGATTTAGGATCTTTGCTTGGAAGTGTTTACATATTTATTTTTATACCCTAAGTAGACTCCGTTTTTCCTCAAGTAGATAGCAGACATTGGAGGTGTGATTGGGAGAAAGATATCACTGGGAAAAATATTTTCTGGGAGTGTAATGAGTTGGTAGACTTTAAAGATTTCCTACAGGTGTAACTAAGCAAATGATTTTTTGAGCTATGATACAGAATCTGAATTGTCTAGACATAGTACGGCCTTGCTGAGTCTAATTATGGCGACTGCCAAACATTCTAGAAAATGGAATCAGTCTAAACCAGCTTTACTAGAAATAGTGAATTATAGTAACATTGATAAAACAGGAACTGAGATTTTTAGAAAAGGGTGGGAGCAAATTACTTGGGGATAAAAAATGGGAATTGTGGGAACATTGCATTAGAGGAAGAACGAGGTTTAAAAAAGGCAGGGTTTGAATGAGCTATGTAATTTTTGACTGACAATGACTGGATAGATTAGAAGTGATCTATAATGTTTGCAACTACAATTATGTCAGTATGGTTTGTTATGTATAATACTTGCAACTAAAATAATGTCAATAATGACTGCACTTAACAGCTCAACTCTAGCTCTCCCAGTGTGAAAACAGAAACTCGGGAAAGAAAGCCGGTGGAGTTGTATTTCTGGGTAATTTTCTGTAACCGTCTAGTAAGTACACTGCTTGGATGCCAGGAAAAAAGAAATACAGAGGATCTGAAAGATAATCTGTTACAAAAGTTGAAGAAAAACACAGGGAAGAGTACTGCAGCTGTTTCAGCAAAAAGCAGTCCAAGCTCCAGACATGACTATCCGTAATCTAGAGGAAAGTAGAAGAAGATTGCATGTAGACCTGATTAAAACAAAATGAAACACTGATGGAGTATATCAACTCAAATAACAAAAGGCTGGAAAAAATGGAAGAAGCTTTAAACAGATATTCAGATGAGGTGGTGATGTTTGTCTTTCGGCTCTTTCCCGGTAAGGGGTCGCCACAGCAGAACTCCGGTCCGCTAATGATTGGCAGTAGATTTTTTTACGAAACGCCGAGGTGCCAGCTCCACGCCCAACCTTCAACGAAGGCACGCCCATTTACGCACGCATGTCTTTCGAAATAAGGTGAGAAAACTGCAAAAATCAGAGATCGGCATGAAGAAAAGGTTGGCTGAATATGGGACTGTTCAAGAAGAGATGTTTCAAAAAAATAATAGAATTTGAGGACAGAGCAGGGAGGGAAAACCTGCTTTTTTTCTGCTGTGCCTGAGAAGCTGGAAGCAACAGACTGGATTAATTTAATGAAAGTACAAATAAGCAAGTGGACTGGTATTCCACAGCAGGGGTTATAATGAAAGGGCACATTGTGTGTATGCTCCAATCCTTGCTATGAGAAAGCAACTTAGACCTTTAATATTACAGATGCAATCCTACCCAGCAGAAGGAGTTGATTCTGAAAAATATGTGGCAGAAGGACAAAGTACTAAATGTAGGATACAGCAGTGTGTTTCTGGAGAATGATTACTCGCTGTACGACAAGCAGAAGCGGAATACATTTATTCCACTGTTCAGGGAATGTCGAGAAGCAGGTGTGAGATTCAAACCATAGGCCCTACTTCATGTCATTTAATGTTCAGCCAGAATCCGGCTTAAGTTGCTTCCTTGAAAATTTCCAAAGCTTTTTTGAAAGATACTTTTCTCCTAAAACCTCCAATAAGGCCAATTGCTCCATAAGACATTACTGTTATTCTACTGTCATAGGTTCATAGGTTGGTACTGGGCTATCTGCCCAAAGGCATATATTAGCCCAGCCACGTTGTGCAGTATTCACTGCCCCTTTAGTAGTTCCCTAGACCCTTGTACTAGCAACTAGTACCCTTGGCCCCTATCTAGTAGTGCTGTTGGTGTGATCCCCGGTGTGAACTTTATTACCCGTCCAGTCATCAAGGTTCCTCTTTAGGAGTGATAGTGAGGGGCTCTGTCTTACGTAGATCGGGACCCTGTTCCATAGTAAGGGAAGTCTCTACGAAGGGAATCTATCCCTCCAGCATGTTCCATTCATTGTTGTGTTGAGGTTTATATCCCTAGAGCATGTAGCTAGAGTAGATTTGGTTTTGCTAAGATGGTGCATGTTCAACAATTCTGGGTTGGACATGGCTCTGTACGTTAGATGTTAACTAGAGCTCCTTTGTACCCACATTTTCAGTGAACCTAATATGCCTGACATGGAAAACAGTATTTTTAATAGTGTCCTCTTTGGCCAGTTAGATTGCTGATCTACCTCGGTACCTTAAGTTTCACAAGTATAGGATATATTTGCGAACTAATCCTAATTTCCTACCAATGATGCCGTCTGAAGCAAATCTTAATCTACTAGTGTCCTTTCCAAATTTTTCAAATAAAGGGAATGTACTTCACATTTGTTGGATGTTCATTGGTTTTACTGGCATCGCATGAATGATGTTAGAAAGTCAGGCCAGCTTTTCCTTTCCTCAGAAACTAAATTAGGACAAGTTGTCCAAGGGGCTTTATGACTTCATTTTTTGTGTATGACAAAATGGGGTTAATTTTACTTGGCAAATCAGAGGCCCATTCAACTGGAGCTGTGGCTACTTCCACAGCTTTTTTTCACTAGATTCCCATTGATGAGATAAGTGCTGTGCCTGCTTGCTCTACAGTTCATACCTTTGTCGCATTACAGATTGGCTATACAATCTATATCTCTTTGCATCCTTTAGCTGCACCATACTCAGAAATATCTTTCCATGAGAATACACTATTTTCGGGTAGCTTGGGAATCTGCCCTAACTTTTGAATCTGATGGAAAAGACATTGGATACGAAAGTTATCTACTTACTATAAAACTAGATCTGTGTTGGCTTGTTCCATCTGGTTTATCATTCCCTCCCTCAGTCCCCCATCCTAAATTATCATTTGTTGGCTTCTGACTGGTTGGTTCGACCTGATCATGAGCCTTGCATTTTGCACCGCCTATTTCTCTAAGGCCATTGTTATTTCAAGTTAGGGTTGGTCAGTTAGGTCTGTGTTTGTGTTTCACTGGGTTGTGTAATAACTACAAGCAGGCAAACTCGATCTGAGATGCTATGGTGAGTAGAGGGAGTTATGGATAGGGGAGGAGGCAGAACCCTGGATCCAAGCTCTTGAAAAAAAGCGCTGAGATCAGATTTGATCAGATCTGAGAATCCAGCTGTTGAACTGGATGGACCAAGAAAACATGGATCCAGAATTTTGATAAGTACATGACATTTGTTTATTTAATAGCAGCTACTGACAACTCATTGTCAGAGTGATTTAAGACAAACCATAAACTAGTTGTCTTGACCCTAGTATCTGCAGAATGTAGCACACTTAATTATCAAAATGGTTTGGCAAAATGCCTTCCTCTCTTGTGAGATAAAACAGATTGTTACTATATTCTTTAATTGTGTCAGCATTTTTGTGTGAGTTTGAGTTTGGAAAAATTAACTAGGTCTTAGATTCAACAAACTGTAAATAAAAACCAATGATAACTTGTTCCTTTACCCGTACACAGTTCCACACCAACACCCTTATAAAAACACTTCTTTATTCCAGATAAAATTCAGTTGTTGAGCGCTTTCATCTAATTACAATAGACTTCATCAGAACATTCCTGAAACAGTAATCCATTGCTTAAATACTTTTTTTAAAAAACGTCATTTTGTTAATCAATGTTTAAAGTGCCAGTGTGCTAATTCAAATAAAACCATCCCAATGCCTCCATTAACCTGCTAAACTTATTGCATAAATGCATTTCTCATATAAAAATATACAAATGCTGCTGCTAAATCATTGTATTAAAACTCATATTAAAACTTCTACTCTATAATGCCATTATTGTGTGTTGTTATAAATTCATTTATTGAGAATGTTATTTTATTAATGTATTGATGTATTTGTTTCTGCACAAAATAGAAATTGATTTACTATATTTTTTCTATATTTTTTCTAACATGGGCTTAATAGATATATGGTCATTGAGCCCAGGGGGGGTAGCGGCATTTAGCCTAATTTGCCATCTGGTCTCTAATTCTGCAAGTTTCATTTTTATACATCCTCCCCTTGGATTCTCCTTGGCCATCTCCAGTATACCAAAATGAAACTCACTACATCCGTTTGGACCATTAGACTGGGCAATATGCCTCCATAAAGCATTCCTAGTGTCTTCCTTTTTAATGTTATAGTAGTGGTCGTATATTCTTTGTCGGAGACACCTGTCGGTCTTCCCTATATAATAACATGGACACTTGGTACAATAGGCAAGGTATACTATATGTTTTGTCCTACAATTACCTTTTTTGAAGTTAATATTTGTGTGGTATAGGTCATCCAGCCTAATACTATTCTTCTTAGTAATGAACCTACATTGGTTGCAGGTGCCACAACTAGTGGTTCCCCGAAGGACACCTGCATCCCCATCAGTTCCAAATTTCCTTTCTACCTCACTTTTCAAATTAACTCCATTCCTACCCACGAACTTTGGTACACTTCCTACTATATCCACTAATTTTTTGTCAGTCTTAAAAATACTCCAGTTTTTGGTAATAATATCCTTTACATGTTTGTTCCATTGGGAGTATTGTACTATGCAGGCTCTACTATATTCCACACTTTCATCATCCTTTGCATTCCCTTTGTTGTTGTTCTCTTGCTCCCTAAGGGGTCCAGTTCCTAAAAGGGGGATGTATTTTTTACCCCATTCTTTTTTAACATATTCAGTTACATCCGAAACTAACCACCTCGGGTACCCCCTCTGCAGGAACATGTCGGATATTTTTGTCAGTTCCACTAAAAAGTCAGCAAAGTCAGAAGTCATCCGAGCTGCTCTTATACATTGACCCCTAATTACACTTCTTTTTTGGCTAAAGGGGTGACAACTCGAAAAATGTAAATAGCTATTGCTGAAAGTTTCCTTCCTGTGTATGTTTGTTTTAATTTTATTTCTTGCTACTTCTATCTGAGTGTCCAAATATGTTATTTTATTTTCATCTACATTAAATGTAAATTTTAGCCAACTGCTCCTTGTATTTAAATATTCCTTAAATTTTTCCAATTGAGTGGGGGTACCTGTCCAAATCATAAACACATCGTCAAGAAACCGGTAATAACAAGCCATGTGGTTATACCAGTTAGTATTTAGGATGTGTTCTTCCTCCCAATCGTTTAAGTAGAGGTTAGCATAAATCGGTGCGCAAGCCGCTCCCATTGCTGTATCCCTACTTTGTACATAATACTCCCCTTCGAATAAAATGAAATTGTGTTTTAAAACTATTTCCATGAATTCCACAATTAACAATTTCTTATCAAAGCTTAGGTAGTTGGCCTTACTCAACTGGGATTCCAACCTAGAAAGTCCATCGTCATGGGGTATACTGGAGAATAATTCCACCACATCAATGGTGACTAGCATACATCCAGGGGATATCATGTTGTTTTTCAGTCTACCTAAAAAATCCCATGAATCAATGATAATATGTTCGATGGATTTGTATATGGGTTTTAGCCAGACATCCACCACCTTTCCAAAGTTAAAGGTTTTGGACTTACTCCCAGAAATTATAGGCCATAACGGGGGGTCTAGTAAATTTTTATGAAGTTTAGGAATACCGACTATCGTACTTATAATAGGTTTATCAATCTTCAAATAGTTATATAGGTCAGTACTAATTCTCTCTTCTATTAATAAGTCTTCCAAATACAAGTTAATTTTATTATAACCAATATTAACTTCATTCTTAGAAGATTTAAGATAGTTACCTGAAGTCAATAGAATGTCATTAATCTTATTAATATACTCATCTTGTTTAAACAGTACAACCCCACCACCTTTATCAGGCTTCATAATTCTGATCAGTTTGTTTTTTTTTGCAAATCCTTCAAGAGGTCAGCTTCATTTTTATTTGTATTGTAAATAATCTTGTCTCTATTTACTTTTTCCTTAAGAGAGTATAGGTCCTCCACCACTATATTTTCAAACGTGGCCAGTGTATTGTTTAACACTGGGGTGTATACACTCCTTTTCTTAAATTCACTTTTGCCTCCATTGTTTACATTGCTGTTACTGTATAAAACTGCTAAATTTAACTTCCGAATATACTTTTTTACATCTATAATAGCCTCTTCAACATTAAATTTTCTTACGGGCACAAATTTCATCCCTTTACTTAATAAAGTAAAATGTTCTTTCCTAAGCGGTAACTCTGTGTAGTTGTGGATATTAAATTGTTTGTAACTACTAGTAATGGAATTGACCTCCACTATCTCGTCCTTTTCCACCCTGGGTTGCATTGCAACAAATGCTCTTCCATATTTTCCCTTTGATAGTGGTGGGTTTGTTTCTGCCTTGTCTTTACTTCCTCCCATTCGCCTTCTTTTCCTAAAAAAACATCATTGTTAGTTGAAAATGGCCTATAAGCCTTCTGCCTACAGGGGTGGTTGTTCCTGTTCTTGTTTGAACCATCATTATTTGACCATTTTTTACCCCCTCCCCCCATTTCCCATCTGTATGCAGTGCCCTTGGCATATTGTTCCAAGTCCCTATTGAATTTCCTACATTTTCTGTCAAATATTTTGTCAACTTGGTTCTGCACCCGGGTATATTGAGTGTCCATATGATATACATGTTCATCATACAATAAATCATTCACAATGTTATCATTTAATTCCTCTAATTCGTTCAATAATAAAGCTATTTTTTTGTCATTACAACTAATAATGAATTTCATAAAAATAACACCAAATCCGTCAAATAGTTTTGTGCATTCCATTTTAGTTTCCTCATCCAAAACTATCCCCATGGGGTATTTAAAAAATCTTAGCCCCATAGGCACAATATTGGTGTCTGCACATTTTTTCAAATATCCATTCTCAACTTGTAAACTTTTACACAGCTTCAACTTTTTACCAAAACAGTAAATTAAGTCTTTCAAGGTATTTGTATCATTTTGCGCCTCTTTAATGTCTTTGTTGACTGCATTATTACCATTGTTATAGCATTTGCGGTCAAAATCGTAATGGTTGACTACAAACTGGTTAAAATTGAATTTATTTGAGCCAGCATGATGACCGGTGTCATCGGCTGTGCGTTCATTGTGAACAGTGCCTTGACTATCATTAGAGGGGAGCTTACGAGGTTAATTGAGCTCATGAGCCAGCCTGCGCAAACTGCTAAAGGAACTGTTCCTGTGATGTCATCACGCTCGACCAGCATGCGTGAGAGTGATGGTGGGATCCCTAACGGACAAGGAGAGCCACGAGGTACCGGGAAAGCAAGGAGCACCAACTCTAATGGATCCTACTCCCAGGCCGTGGGTCGAATGGACCGGACCATCGGAGGAAGGGAACTAGGATCGGAGGTTGAATATGTTATCTCGGGGGCCAAGCCGAAAAGGATTCCACCTAAAAGGACTTATACCATGGTGCCGAACACCATACAACAAGGTACTGTTCACAATGAACGCACAGCCGATGACACCGGTCATCATGCTGGCTCAAATAAATTCAATTTTAACCAGTTTGTAGTCAACCATTACGATTTTGACCGCAAATGCTATAACAATGGTAATAATGCAGTCAACAAAGACATTAAAGAGGCGCAAAATGATACAAATACCTTGAAAGACTTAATTTACTGTTTTGGTAAAAAGTTGAAGCTGTGTAAAAGTTTACAAGTTGAGAATGGATATTTGAAAAAATGTGCAGACACCAATATTGTGCCTATGGGGCTAAGATTTTTTAAATACCCCATGGGGATAGTTTTGGATGAGGAAACTAAAATGGAATGCACAAACTATTTGACGATTTGGTGTTATTTTTATGAAATTCATTATTAGTTGTAATGACAAAAAAATAGCTTTATTATTGAACGAATTAGAGGAATTAAATGATAACATTGTGAATGATTTATTGTATGATGAACATGTATATCATATGGACACTCAATATACCCGGGTGCAGAACCAAGTTGACAAAATATTTCTCAGAAAATGTAGGAAATTCAATAGGGACTTGGAACAATATGCCAAGGGCACTGCATACAGATGGGAAATGGGGGGAGGGGGTAAAAAATGGTCTAATAATGATGGTTCAAACAAGAACAGGAACAACCACCCCTATAGGCAGAAGGCTTATAGGCCATTTTCAACTAACAATGATGTTTTTTAGGAAAAGAAGGCGAATGGGAGGAAGTAAAGACAAGGCAGAAACAAACCCACCACTATCAAAGGGAAAATATGGAAGAGCATTTGTTGCAATGCAACCCAGGGTGGAAAAGGACGAGATAGTGGAGGTCAATTCCATTACTAGTAGTTACAAACAATTTAATATCCACAACTACACAGAGTTACCGCTTAGGAAAGAACATTTTACTTTATTAAGTAAAGGGATGAAATTTGTGCCCGTAAGAAAATTTAATGTTGAAGAGGCTATTATAGATGTAAAAAAGTATATTCGGAAGTTAAATTTAGCAGTTTTATACAGTAACAGCAATGTAAACAATGGAGGCAAAAGTGAATTTAAGAAAAGGAGTGTATACACCCCAGTGTTAAACAATACACTGGCCACGTTTGAAAATATAGTGGTGGAGGACCTATACTCTCTTAAGGAAAAAGTAAATAGAGACAAGATTATTTACAATACAAATAAAAATGAAGCTGACCTCTTGAAGGATTTGCAAAAAAACAAACTGATCAGAATTATGAAGCCTGATAAAGGTGGTGGGATTGTACTGTTTAAACAAGATGAGTATATTAATAAGATTAATGACATTCTATTGACTTCAGGTAACTATCTTAAATCTTCTAAGAATGAAGTTAATATTGGTTATAATAAAATTAACTTGTATTTGGAAGACTTATTAATAGAAGAGAGAATTAGTACTGACCTATATAACTATTTGAAGATTGATAAACCTATTATAAGTACGATAGTCGGTATTCCTAAACTTCATAAAAATTTACTAGACCCCCCGTTACGGCCTATAATTTCTGGGAGTAAGTCCAAAACCTTTAACTTTGGAAAGGTGGTGGATGTCTGGCTAAAACCCATATACAAATCCATCGAACATATTATCATTAATTCATGGGATTTTTTAGGTAGACTGAAAAACAACATGATATCCCCTGGATGTATGCTAGTCACCATTGATGTGGTGGAATTATTCTCCAGTATACCCCATGACGATGGACTTTCTAGGTTGGAATCCCAGTTGAGTAAGGCCAACTACCTAAGCTTTGATAAGAAATTGTTAATTGTGGAATTCATGGAAATAGTTTTAAAACACAATTTCATTTTATTCGAAGGGGAGTATTATGTACAAAGTAGGGGTACAGCAATGGGGCGGCTTGCGATTTATGCTAACCTCTACTTAAACGATTGGGAGGAAGAACACATCCTAAATACTAACTGGTATAACCACATGGCTTGTTATTACCGGTTTCTTGACGATGTGTTTATGATTTGGACAGGTACCCCCACTCAATTGGAAAAATTTAAGGAATATTTAAATACAAGGAGCAGTTGGCTAAAATTTACATTTAATGTAGATGAAAATAAAATAACATATTTGGACACTCAGATAGAAGTAGCAAGAAATAAAATTAAAACAAACATACACAGGAAGGAAACTTTCAGCAATAGCTATTTACATTTTTCGAGTTGTCACCCCTTTAGCCAAAAAAGAAGTGTAATTAGGGGTCAATGTATAAGAGCAGCTCGGATGACTTCTGACTTTGCTGACTTTTTAGTGGAACTGACAAAAATATCCAACATGTTCCTGCAGAGGGTACCGAGGTGGTTAGTTTCGGATGTAACTGAATATGTTAAAAAAGAATGGGGTAAAAAATACATCCCCCTTTTAGGAACTGGACCCCTTAGGGAGCAAGAGAACAACAACAAAGGGAATGCAAAGGATGATGAAAGTGTGGAATATAGTAGAGCCTGCATAGTACAATACTCCCAATGGAACAAACATGTAAAGGATATTATTACCAAAAACTGGAGTATTTTTAAGACTGACAAAAATTAGTGGATATAGTAGGAAGTGTACCAAAGTTCGTGGGTAGGAATGGAGTTAATTTGAAAAGTGAGGTAGAAAGGAAATTTGGAACTGATGGGGATGCAGGTGTCCTTCGGGGAACCACTAGTTGTGGCACCTGCAACCAATGTAGGTTCATTACTAAGAAGAATAGTATTAGGCTGGATGACCTATACCACACAAATATTAACTTCAAAAAAGGTAATTGTAGGACAAAACATATAGTATACCTTGCCTATTGTACCAAGTGTCCATGTTATTATATAGGGAAGACCGACAGGTGTCTCCGACAAAGAATATCGACCACTACTATAACATTAAAAGGAAGACACTAGGAATGCTTTATGGAGGCATATTGCCCAGTCTAATGGTCCAAACGGATGTAGTGAGTTTCATTTTGGTATACTGGAGATGGCCAAGGAGAATCCAAGGGGAGGATGTATAAAAATGAAACTTGCAGAATTAGAGACCAGATGGCAAATTAGGCTAAATGCCGCTACCCCCCCTGGGCTCAATGACCATATATCTATTAAGCCCATGTTAGAAAAATATAGAAAAATATAGTAAATCAATTTCTATTTTGTGCAGAAACAAATACATCAATACATTAATAAAATAACATTCTCAATAAATGAATTTATAACAACACACAATAATGGCATTATAGAGTAGAAGTTTTAATATGAGTTTTAATACAATGATTTAGCAGCAGCATTTGTATATTTTTATATGAGAAATGCATTTATGCAATAAGTTTAGCAGGTTAATGGAGGCATTAGGATGGTTTTATTTGAATTAGCACACTGGCACTTTAAACATTGATTAACAAAATGACGTTTTTTAAAAAAAGTATTTAAGCAATGGATTACTGTTTCAGGAATGTTCTGATGAAGTCTATTGTAATTAGATGAAAGCGCTCAACAACTGAATTTTATCTGGAATAAAGAAGT
>NC_056729.1:1233605125-1233772625 GCF_019279795.1 Protopterus annectens | reverse complement strand
AATTTAAACATATTTTGTGTACCTGGAATATGGGTTGAAGGTGTGGATTGTGAGATGTTGGGGTTAGGATGGATGTCACCACAGAGCTGGGGGAATTTCTGGATTGCATAGGAAAAATAGGATTTCATTTTGGTTAAATTGTAAGTAAATGTAATATTAAACAGGTATAGCTGTGTCTAAAACAGGTTGGGATTAAAGAACAATATACTGTCTATGTGAAAGAGATAAGTGGTAATGGGTAGGGAGTAGATATTGGTGTAAGAGGTAGTGTCTGTAGGAGAGCTTAGAATAGGTTCAATATGGACCAGATATGATGGTAGTGAAGAGAGGGAGAAGAGCATTAGTTATAGGAGAGTAAGGAAAATCATTTTAGGTAGGGAGTATTGGAGAGATAATCAGACTAAGTACTTAAGTGGATAATTTAAGAAGAGTAATAAACCTTGCAGAAATGAAGGAAGGGGAGTAGTATGTAGATAGGGTGCTAGTGTGCTATTAATATGAATATATTGAGATGGAGTGTATGGATGAGAAATAGCATGAAATAAATAGGGGAAGCATAGATGTACAGTGTTCAGATTATAATGCAGTAGTGGCTAGAATAGGGGAAGACAAAGAAATTATAACAGTGTGAAAAGGGGTAAAGAGGTTAAAATGAAGTGGAAGTTGTAGAAGAAATGGTTCAAAGTGACGTTATTAATATACAGGAAGGGAACAGATTTTCAATTTTAGAAAGTGAAGAGGAAGAACAGGGAGAAATGGAGATGGGGCCATTATAGTTAAAAAAAAAAAAAAAAAAAAAAAACAAAAAATCAGTGGAAGACTTAGGAGAAGGAAAAGAAAAATAAAATGTGGAAGTAAACACAAAAAAAGGAAAGGATGATATAGGAATTTTAGCTTTAAATGCAAATAGCATTAGAAATGATACAAGAGGTTTGGTAGTGGTGGAATGTTATTAAAAATAAAAATGGATGGATTTTGCTTGCTGTACCAGATGTAACAAAGACGAAAGAGTTGAGGTAGTATGGTGGGGTCATATTGTTTGATTGGTAGAAACTGACATGTTCTGGAATAGGAATTCTTACAAAAAGTTAAGAAATAAGACTTCTAAATGGAGCAGTAGTAATATGAGGTATGAGAGGGAGACAAATATATGTAATTAATAATGGTTTATGCTTATACGAATATGAAGGAGAAAACTCAGTTTGAAGAAATTAAACCACTTGTATTAGTAAACATGTCAGTAGTGATGGTAGGTGATTTTAACTGTAACCTGAGAAAAGAAACAGGAAAATGACACAAGATATTAACACGTCAAGGAAATTAATCAGTGTGGTGTTTAAAAATAGGAAAGAATAGAGATTTGACATATAAAAGGAGATTTTCTAAGACTGAAATTGATAATTTCTTTCATATCTTTTGAATAAATTATATAATTGGAGTATAGACGGCAGACTTTTCAGGTAATGGAGCAGTACTGTATAGGCAAGAATAGGGGAAGACATAGAAAGGATGGAAAGGGATAAAGATATTAACTGCATAGTTTAAAAGTAGGAAGAATTGATAAGGGAGAGAAATATTATAGAATGGTCATGTGGCAGTTGAGACTATTTTGTAAAAAAATTGGCACAGTTGTGGATGATATATAAGCAAAAATATAAAACAATATTCAGAAGGGGAAAGAATAAGATGAAATAAAAAGAAATTTTACATGATTGTAAGCAAAAGATACAACAAAGAATAGACAAAATAAGGGAAATATGAAACAGAAAAAGTAAAAATGACATATAGGCAAATATTCTGAAAGGAAAAAAAAGAAGTTTACACTTGCATTGGAAAAGTAAAAATGGGAGATGGATGGATGTTATATTAGATAGCAAAGGATACATAAAATACAAACAGGAAAATAATGTGAAGGTGGTAGAGAATTCTGTAAAGAAAAGAAAAAATGTATGATGAAATAGATGGGCAAGAAGAATGGAAAGTAAAAAAAAAAATCTGAAAAAGTAAAATGTTTAGAAGATTGTATAGAAGTAGAGTCTGTGGTAAAAGAAGTTAAGAATGAATCACTGCCAGGATTGGCTGGTATAAGCTATGAGTATTATAAGGAAAAAAGATGAAAGAGAAGTTTTTATTTAAATATTAAATGAATGAATGAAGAAGACCCATTGGAATAATGCAATTTATATCGAAAAGGCTGAAAGAAAAGATATAAAACATTGGAGGCCTATAGCACTAGAAAATAATAACTATATAAAATGCTACGAAAAGATGGAGAAAGTATCGGATGAGGTAATAGGAGAAGAGATCTGTGGTATAAAAGTTAGAGTGGTGAAAGAATTAGTAATGATACTGAAAAAAATAAGGAAGTTAAGACTGATAGTATGTGACATATCTAAAGCCTTTGATAAAGTGAGTCATGAAGCAGATTCTAGTGGCATATGGTATAGAATAAAAACATTAATAAAGTAATGTTAGGAAAATTCTTGGGTATCAGTTATGATAAATGGTTGTATGGGAATAAGTATTAAGAAAGGAGTAAACTTGGGATGTCTAATGAGTGTGTTTATTTGTGTTGATAATTATTTTAGTGGTACAGATATGAATGTATGAAATGAGGAAGGCAAGATGGGAGATGGAAGGAAATGTTCTGTTACCACTGTGTATGGAGTATGCAGTTGGTTTAGTTCTTGTAATAAGAAACAAGGCATGGATAAGGGAGGTTATAAGGATAAAAATCCTGTTAAAAAGCTGGTTTGCATTTAAGCAAAATGAAGTGTAAGGGATGTGGTGTGATAAATATATTGATTATAGTTCACAAGAAAGAAAATAAAAGATTTTGAGAGTGACATTTGTTGAGTATGACAATATAGAGAGAGATACTGGACCAGATAAAAAGTTGTTATGGTGGTAGAAAGGTTTTTTTATCATTTCAGAAGAAGAGATTGATGTTAAATACTTGTGTATTAGGAAAAATGGCATATTTTGGGAGAATGTATGTTTCCCACTCAAATGTAAAAATAGTTGGAGATCTTGTAGCTTCATTTGGAGCTCGTGGTTTATAGGTTCATAGGAGGTTGTTTGGCTAACGGCCCTTGAGCCCTTACAAGCCTAACCATATTTATCCCAAGTTGTTCCAGTTGTTGATGGTTAGGTGAGTGACGTTTGCAGAGGTAAGGGTCTATGATTGAACCCGCTGAGAGGAGAGATCATTTTTAGCAAAAAAGAGGGTTTCAGTTTAAAAAACGTTGTACATTTAACATTTATGCATTTATTATAGTCAATGAGAAAAGTAAAATACACTACAAATAAGATATTATATGAAAAGTATAATATATACAGTGGGTATAAAAAGCATACACACCTGTTAAAAATGCCAGGTTTTTGTGATATAAATAAATGAGACCGCAGTAAAGCATTTCAAAACTTTTCCCACCTTTAGTGTGACATATAACCAGTACAATTCAATTGAAAAACAAACACATCTGTTGGGGGAAAAAATATAAAAAATAAAAAACATACAATAAGCTGGTTTCAAAAGTGTCCACACCGTTAAACTAACACTTTGTTGAAGCACTTTGTTGATTTAATTACAACATTCAGTCTTCTTGGGCACACACCTGCCATCAATTAGAGAGACTCTGATTAACCCCAAATAAAGTTCAGCTGCCTTAGTAGGATTTTCCTGGCATTTACTCAGTTGCCTGCTACAGCAAAATCCACGGTTCACAGAGAGCTTACAAAGCATCAAAGGGATCTTATTGTTGAAAGGTAACAGTCAGGAGAAGGGTACAAAAAAATTTCCACAGCATTGGATATACTATGGAACACAGTGAAGGCAGTCATCAAAAAGTGGAGAAAATATGGGACAACAGTGAAATTACAAAGAACTGGTTGTCCCACCAAAATTGATGAAAAGAGAAGACAAAAACTGGTCAGGGAGGCTGCCAGGAGACCTACAGCAACACTGAAGGAGGTGGAAGAATTTCTGGCAAGTACTGGTGTGTACTACATGTGGCAACAATCTCCCGTATTCTCCAAATGTCTGGACTATGCGGTAGGGTTGCAAGATGGAAGCCTTTTCTTACACAGAAAAACGAGCAGGCCAGGCTAAAATTTGCAAAACAGTACATCAAGTCTCTCAGAAGCATGTGGGAAAATGCGTTGTGGTCTGATGAGACCAAGGTTGCTTTTTGGCCATAATTCCAAAAGGTACATTTGGCGCAAAAACAGCACATCTGGTGGTGTTAATCTTCTTCCCATTCATCACTGATGGGTTCAGTTCCGAGCCCCTCTGAACCGTGTCAGCTAATATCAAACTCATGTACACCAAAAACTCTCGAGCTAAGCTGCTACCCCCAAAGCCCTTCTCCCTGTTACCTCAGATCTCATTTGCTGAGTAGCCATATGGCAGTGTTTCACCGAGCTCTCAAGCCAAGTGTTATATTTTATTGATAATTGTGTATTTTTGAACTTTTTCTTATTTTTCACTCTTTTACTATTAATATATCTAACTAGCTGTATCCATTGCATATTTCTTTTGCCATCATTGGTACGCCCTCTCCTTACCCTTGTGGTATCGCTTGATACCATCATTGATATCTTCTTTCCCTTTCTTCTTTCTTTCTTACTTTTTAGGTGTTTAGTAGTTTTGTGAACTTTTTTTGTCTGTTTATGGAAATGTCTGACAAAAATGGGACTTTGGGGTTTAAACATTGCACCTCTTGCAATGGTAAACTCCCTAACAGTGACTCTCAAAATGACTGTGTTTATTGTCTGGGGTTTCTCACCTCTCTGTTAAATCTCCTTGCCAGATTTCTCAGAGTTTGTCAGCGGGCACTGAATGAAAGGAAAAATAAATTGATTCTGAAAGGCTTTTTCATTTCTCCTTTCTCAGAGGCCCTTTCTGTGTTGGAGGTCTCAAACCCTCCAGTGAAGGGCAAGAATCGTCCCTATTCTGATCCCTCTTCACCGGCTGGTGATAAGAGCAGGTCACACAAACCTAAGGCCCACAAATCTTCCTCAGAGCATAGAATTGCTACTTCGGCTCTGACTACGACTACTACTACCATTCCAAGGTCTGCTCCAGTTGCCACATTGACCGAAGCCATGGGCACTACTGGATTTTCGATGGCACAGAACCTCCCTTCCATTTCAGCTACGGCACCGACCTTACCTTTGACAACAGCTACGGCACCGACTTTGCCTTTTACCACACCGGAAGTGGTTTTGACCCATGCAATTCCTTTGGAACCGATAGCTTCGACTCCTCCTCAGCACAGAGTCCCTTTTCTACTCCACTGATTCCTTTACTACCTGTCTCCAAATTAGAGACTACAGTGCCATTAGCTCAGACACCACACAACTGCCCTTCGGGAGTGTGGACGAGGTCCACCAGGAGTCTCTCTGAATTTGACGTGGTGTGCCTGTTGGATCAGCTGTTGACGGCCAGAGGGACAAATGTTCCTAAGACTCACCCCCCTTTGGGGTTTGGATCCATCTTTCCCAGGACCCTGACATATACTCCTCCTTCTGATCCATTGGTTCCGAAGCCCATTCCTCCGACGTTCTTTGTGGAAACCTGTTCCTCAGTGCTGTCAGTGACTGAGGCTTTGAGACCACCCCTTTGGTTTTCGGTTCCATCAGAACCGTCCCTTCCTCAGACTCATGATTGGGGGCGGAGTCCTCGGTCCAGAGCATGGTTCCGAGTGTTTTATCGTTTCCGTCTACACATCCGGGGATAATGTCTGCCCCAATCCTGCTTGAGGCTCCATCCTCGGGAGTGGGTCAGACGGAGCGGGGTGTGACCCCGGTTCCGAGGCTGTCCTTCTCTGTTCCGGGCTCTCATTCCTCTTAGGGTGGGCCTGCTTTCCAGATGATGGAGAGGGTGCTTGCTTCGGGAAGTGCTCCTAAGACATTGGAACTTCACCCTGCTCCCTCTGAGCTACAGCTACCATGAGCCCACCTCCCCGGGACACTAGGAGCAGAAGCCTCAGGAAACCTCAGTTCCGGGGTACCCATAGGTTTATAGGTAGGTACTAGGCTATCAGCCCAAGGGCCTAAGTAAGCCTAGCCAACAAGGTTCCCTGGCTTACGCCACCCAAGAAAGTTAATTTCCTGTGCCCCTGTCGAGCAGAGCCACAGAAGTGATCCCAGGGTGTATTTTCCATTTCCCATCCATTCATCAAGTTTTTTCTTGAAGAGTGCTAATGAGGAACTTTGCTTGACATAGATGGGTAGCTTGTTCCAGAGTATAGGAAGTCTCTGGGACAGGAATCTATCCCTCCAGCATGTCCTGTTTATTGTGGTGACAAGGTTTAGGTCCCTAGAGTATGTAACTCTGAAGGATTGGGATTTCTTTAGTTGTAGCATGTCCAACAGCTCTGGGTTTTAGCATAGCTTTATATGTTAGGCAGAGATCTCCTCGGAGTAGGTGATATGCTACAGAGTAAAGCTGGAGTTTTTTGAGACTGTCAGTGTTGGGCATCTGCTTGAGGCCAGTAATCCTCTTTGTGAGGTACTTCTGTGGCCTTTCCGGCTGCTACAGATGTCTTGAGGTACATTCCAAAAGGGGCGTTGTACTCTATAATGGGTCTAATGAGTGCCGAGTACAGGGGAACTATGACCTCTTTTTTCCTGGTTGAGAACCCTTTTGTGATGAGGTGTGCCACATAGAAGGATTTCCTGACTATTGTGGAGATGTGATTATCAAAGGAGAGAGGCTACTGTCCACCTGGGTCCCAAGGTATCTCATCACACATTCAGCGTTAAGTAGACTGCGTTTATGTGGTAGTTCATGAGTACAGAGTTTTTACCAAAGGGGATGACAGTGCACTTTTTGGTATTGAGCTTGAAACCATAACTCTGACACCAAGCATCTGTCTCAGTGAGGCCCTTCTTTAGGATGTCCACATCATTTGGGGACTCGACTATGGCTCCTAGTTTGCAGTCATCTGCGAACTTCATTAGCCAGAGGCCTTCTGTGTTAGCCTGTACTTCAGAGAAGTAGATACCAAACAGGAGAGGTCCCAGGACTGAACCCTGTGGTACTCCACTTGTCACCCATCCTTCCGAGTCTTCCTCAGATATTCCCACTGAGGAACCACATCGGAAGAAGGCATGCAAGAGGAAGCACATTGACTCTCCTGAAGAATCTTTGACAGAAGATACAGTCTAAGATGATGGGGAGGGGTCCATGGTCACCCCCTGATGTCTCATTTGGAGACATTCTGGAAATATTAAAACAGAGGGGTGGCTGTAAGTCCTCTAACCCTTCCACAGAGGAGTCCGTCTTCCTGCAGGCTTTTCGCTCCTAGCCTTCTACCTCTTGGGTGACCCCACCTGCCGATGAGTTTGTCCAGCTCATCATGCACCGTGCTTGGCAGAACCCTGACTCTATTGAGGCCATGCACTGGAGACCAGGTAAGATCCTCCCCCCCCCCCCCCGGAAGAGCATCCCCACTGGTCCAGAAGTTTGCCAGCTGTATTGGTGGTGGCAGCCACTAAAAAGGATCTAGCGGAAGAAAGCCCTACGTTTCACCCACCCAACAGAGAGTCCCGGGCTGTGGACAGATTGGGGAAGCGAGCTTTTGCTTCAGCGACCTGTGCTGTCAGGTACCTGAACTACTTGGCACATTTCACGAGGCTCCAAAGAGGTTTAATTACTGAATGGAGCCCTCACAGGTCAAGTTTGACGGGACAAGGTTGCCTCTCAACTTGCCACCCTTGAATCTATTTCTAAGTCCATGAGGCTGCTCTACCACACAACTGAAGGGGCGGCTAGAGCTGCGAGTGCAGGTATAGTCATGAGGCGTCATGCCTTGATGTGTATCTGTGACCTCGCAGACTCAGTCAAGTCCTCCTTTTTGAACGCCTCTATTGAACCATCTCCATTATTTGGTTCTAAAGTGAAGGACACACTGGCCAGGTGTGAGCAGGATGGAAAGACTTGTCTGCCATTGGCCTATGTTTTTCCAAGCCCCAACGTTCTTTTTTCCAGGAACCAGAGAAGTGGGAAAATATGGCACAAGAAATCTCAAGGTCCTTTCCGTTACGCACATGGCGAGGATTCCTTTAGAGGCAGAGGGGGTTCCAGTGGTGGAAGACACCCCTTTAGGGGCAGACGGGGTCCCTGAAACCAAGATTCCAGGGATTCCTTCTCTTGGCGGTCTTATCAATGCTCCTGAAGCGTTGCCCGAAAGCTTTCCTCTGGAAGCAGTAGGGGCTTGTTTTTCTCTGCACCAAAACTGCCTGGCGCTCTATTTCAAATGATCGATAGGTGCAGAGAATAATCTCCAGAGGTGACTACATCCCTCTATCCTCTCATCCAAAACCTACAAAAAACCTTCTCGATGTTCCACCCAATCAAAGGGAAGAAGTGGCTTTAGAGATAAGAAAGCTGTGTCAAAAAGAATCATCCAACCAGTCCCGCCAGACCAATGCGGATCTGGGTTTTACTCAAGATTCTTTTTAGTGCCAAAAAAAGACCGGGGACTGGAGACCCATTCTGGGTTTCAGCCATTTAAACAAATCAGTGGTAAAAAAAACAAATTCCGCATGGTCACTATTCAGTCCATTCTATTTTTAAGGGAGGATGTTTGGATGTGCTTGATAGACCTCCAGGATGTGAATTACCACATCAAAATGGACAAATGCTCCAGGAGTCTCCTACGCTTCCGGATAGGAGCCAATCATTACCAGTTCCGAGCCCTGCCAATTCAGTCTCTCGGCCCTCAGAGGGTTCACGAAATGTCTAGCAGTGGTGACAGCTCATCTGAAACTTAGATTCCAGGTATTTCCATATTTAGATGATTGGCTCCTTTCCTCCCCCACCAAGCATCTTCTGACCATGGCCCTCCATTACACACTTTCACTAGCGGAGTCCCTAGGCATCACCGTACATTGGAAGAAATCCAACTTACAACCTAACCAACATCTGGAATTTATAGGGGCAGTTTTCGATACTTGAACATGCCTGGTATCTCTACCAACTCACAGGCGTCAGAGATTAAGATTGCAAGTACGTGTGATACTCTGTCAAAGAAAAGTGTCAGCAAGGGAAGTTCTCCAGGCTCTAGGGTCCATGGCTCCAGCCATTCCGATAGTTCCTCTGGCAAGGTTACACATGAGACTGTTACAATGGCTCCTATTGTCCCAGGAACTGGCAAATCTTCACCCCCTAAACTCACAAATCCTCATAAACTCTTGCAAGCAAGATCTCCTCTGGTGGATGAGGCCAGATGCTGAACTATGATGTTGCCCTTTTCAGACTCCTCAACCCAATACCACTGTGACCATGGACGCTTCCCTGATGGTCGGGGGGACTGTTTTCAGGGAAAGACAGTCCAAGGCACATGGTCGAGCTTAGAGGCCAACTTTCATATCAATGTTCTGGAATTAAGAGTGGTGCTATTAGCGTTGCAGGCATTACATCCTCTCCTACCATCCGGAACAATTGCGATTCAGTCAGACAAATATGTCAGTAGTCTGTTACATAAACAAACAAGGAGGAACCAAATCCTACCCCTTGTGTTGAGGGACCTTGAGAATTTTGCACTGGGCGATAGCTTCCAACCGCTTTCTTATAGCAATGCACATTCCAGGGACTTCCAATGTGATTGCGGACAGGCTGAGCAGATGCATTCTCCTTCCACAGGAGTGGTCTCTCAATCCCAAAGTGGCGGCAGAAATTTTCAGCCGATGGGGTCAGCCTTGCCGAGACCTTTTCGCCTCCAGCAGCTTTTTTGCAAACTTTCCCCCACAAAGGGAGTCCCCGAGAGACGCTCTGATTCACGATTGGCCCACGGATCTCTCGTACATTTATCCACCAATTCCCTTGATACCTCTGTTTTTCTTAAAAAATTTCTTTAAGTTTTTCAAGTAGAAATAGTAAAATAAAAATAAACTTCCATTATATACATCATTTCAAATGGAAAAACATACAATTACAATACATACAAAACAATAACAAAAATCAAAAACAACAACCTATATACATTATGTACAAAGAAGTCACACTACCAGCCAACTTGTTAGAAAGTCAGTCTTAAGTTAAAAGAGAGGGTCTATGAGTACAGCCAATGGGAGGAAGGGGTAAACATAATGAAAAAGAGAATGTATCCTATATACGGGATAGATCCTTATGCAGTCAGTTAATTATCATCAAACTAAAAATTATAAATTCTAATTAAAATTTCCTACCAGTTCCTTATAATAAGGAGATCTTTTCTAACATTGAGTAATATTTTTTCACTTCTTAAGGATGACATCCAGCAAGTATTCCCAATATTTTATTTATTTATTTATTTTATTTATTTTACATTTGTTAACCGGGCTAGTCTAGCTGGATATATGTCCATTTTCAGTAGAGGCCCGGGGAGAAAAGCTCCACACATTAATCAACATTAAGTAAATAAGAATATACATTTGGTAATAAGAACAACAAATACCTAAGGCACTTAGTTATTATACTAGGTCAGTAGTAGCATAAAGTACAGTTTTGTACCTACCATAAATGTAGATGTTCGAAGATCCACATTGCTGCAGTCCTGACACTTGGGTAGTCCGCTGTCCCAGTCGGCCCGAATACCAAAGTATAAGGCTGACGTCGGTCAAGGCGCATTAGTCTGACGTCAGGACGTCAGGGTACAAATGCGCATGACCGACGTCATTTCCTCAGTCTTTTCTTGCCCCAGATGTCAGAAGACCCTAAAAAGATAAGGCCAAACCAAAAAACAACACCACACCAAACACCCCTGTACCAAATATATGTACAATATATACAAAGTCAAAAAGGTACAATCCTACCCACACAACCACCCCTAAACACAGAGGGAAGGAGGGAGGTAAATTGGACTGCATCAATGTGGAGCTTCGATCATCTACATTTATGGTAGGTACAAAACTGTACTATGTTCTTCATCTCACATTGCTGCAGTCCTGACACTTGGGTAGAATCCCAAAGCAGAGGTAAGGGAGGATGGCAAATCACAAAGAAGCAGGAGCTGACAACATGCCCTGTAAAATAGCAGTGGCAAAACCAGCCCTAGATTTAGAGTAGAGAGGAAGGTGGTAATGCTTAGAGAAGGTATGCACTGAACTCCAAGTAGCTGCCTCCAAAATATCCTTAGTTGCCACCCCTTAGAAATGCTGTTGAAGTGGCAGTAGCCCTAGTGGAATGAGGCCTAATCCCAGCTGGAATCTCCTTGCCATGATGGGAGTAACAGAAAGTAATGCAAAACCCAATCCACTTAGAAATAGTTTGTTTTGACACAGGCTTACCCTGAGAACTCAAAGCAAAAGAAACAAACAACTGCTGAGACTGCCTAAAATCCTTAGTCCTGCTTAAATAATAACGTAATTGCCTGTGTACATCTAAAGTGTGCAAAATCTTTTCCCCCTTATTTTGGGGATTTGCATAAAAGGTAGGCAAATGAATAGTTTGGTTTAAAGCCACACTAGAAACCACTTTAGGCATAAAGGAAGGATTAGTGCGTAAAGATACCCTATCCTTATGAAAAATCAGGAAAGGCTCAACCGCCATAAGGGCCTGCAATTCAGACACCCTTCTTGCAGAGGTAATGGCTAACAAAAAAGCAGTCTTCCATGACAAATATTTCAATTCAGCAGTAGCTGCAGGCTCAAAAGGTTGTAGAGTGAGTTTCTCCAACACAAAATTGAGGTCCCAAGCAGGAGTAGGAGCTCTACGGGGGTCTTATATTCTTTGCCCCTCTAAGAAATTGCTTGAACAAAGGATGAGAAAACAATGGTGGGTCACAATCATAGTGAGCTGAAATTGCTGCAGCATGAATCTTAATGGAAGAGAAAGACAAACCTTTGTCCAATAACTCAGTAAGATATTGAAGAGCCACACTCAAATTTGGCTCAGAAACATCCAAATCCTTTGCTGTACACCAAAATAAAAATCTCTTCCATTTTCCTGCGTACACTTTCCTTGTACTAGGCCTTCTGGCTTCCATAATCACATTCAAAACTTGTTGAGGAAGCTGAGACCTGCTATGGTTCAAAACAGAATATGCCAGGCTGTTAGATGAAGAGAGTGAAGCTTGACATTGAGTAGATGCCCGTCCTTCTGAGACAATAGGTGTGGAATCAAAGGTAAGGGCCATGGAGGCTTCCTTACCAGACTCCTCAGCAATGGGTACCAGTGCTGCCGAGGCCAATCTGGAGCTATCAAAATCATCCTTGGCTTGTCTTGTCTGACCTTTAGGAGTACCTTTGGGAGGAGAGGTAGAGGTGGAAAGGCATACACATGAAGATTTTTCCAACTGAAAGAAAGAGCATCCACTTTCCAGGCTGTGTGATGAAACCTTTTCGTGCAAAACTTTGGCAGCTGGTGGTTTAGTGGAGAAGCGAACAGATCTATGTCTGGAGTTCCCCAGGACACTGTCAATGTCTGAAATACATGAAGATCCAGTTTCCACTTGTGGGGATCCATGATTTGCCTGCTCAACACATCTGCTAAGGAGTTCTGTGCTCCTGGCAGAAACCTTGCTTGAAGATTCAGTTGCAAGCTTAACGCAGTCTCCCACAAAATCATTGCTTGCCTGCATAGAGGATAAGAATGTGTTCCCCTTGTTTGTTGATGTACCACATGACAGTTGTGTTGTCTGTTAGAATCAACACCTGCCCGGAAGAAGTAAATCCTTGAAAGCCAGTAATGCAAACTGGACTGCTAACATCTCCTTCATGTTGATATGTAGATGCTGCAGTCTGGCAGGCCACTTGTCTTGTATCCACTTTCCATTCAGATGAGCTCCCCAAGCTGTGTCTGAGGCATCTGTCGTTAGAATCTGACTCGCCTCTGGCCGGGTCACAGAGAGTCCCTTGTTTAGGTGACATTCCTGAGCCCACCATAAAAATTCCTTTTGAATGCAAGGTATTATTTGAATGACAGTGTCCAAATCCTGGCAGTGCTGTGTCCATACATTTTTGAGATACCATTGTAGCTTCCTCATATGCAGTTTGGCATTGGGAAGTACCAGAATACAAGATGCCATGAACCCTAAGGCTTGAAGGACTGTCCTTGCAGTCAGCCCGGACTGATGAGATAGTTGATGGAAGTAAAGAGAAAGATTCTTTTGTTTGTCCAGGGTTAAAAAGGCCATCTGGGTTGCTGTATTCAGTCTCACACCCAGAAAGCACATGTCTTGAGAGGGTACTAGACTGGACTTTATTTCGTTCACAGAATACCCTAGGCATCTTAGCACTGCTATCACATATTCCAAATGCTGAAGAAGCACGTCCCTTCCTTGAGCCAGAAGCAGGCAATCGTCCAAATAAGGATAGATTTGTATTCCTTTTAGCCTGAAGAAAGCTATCACTGGAGCCAGAACCTTTGTGAATACTCTGGGCGCAGTAGATAAGCCAAAGGGCAATGCAGAGAACTGATAATGAGAATTCCCAGCTCGAAAACGTAGATACTTCCTGCAAATTAGTCTGATAGGAACATGAAGGTAAGCTTCCTTGAGATCCAAAGTTACCATCCAGTGATCTTTGCCCAGCAGAGGTAAAAGCTGTTGTAACGTCAACATTTTGAACTTGGGAATGTCCAGATAAGTGTTGAGGATAGACAGATCCAAAATTGGTCTCCACGTGTTCCCCTTTTTTGGTACTAGGAACAGGCGAGAATAAAATCCTAGGCCCCTTTCTGGCACAGGAACCGGCTGAATGGCCCCTATTTGGAGTAACAGAGAAATTTGCTTGTGAGCCTCTTTCCTTTGTTGAGGAGGAATGTCTGGCATGCCTTTGAAAGGAGGCAAGGTATGGAAATAAAACCTGTAACCGTGGTGAATGATATCCAAAACCCATCTGTCTTGGGTAATTAAACTCCAGTTTTCTTTGAAAAGTGCCAACCTTCCTCCCAAAGGTGCTGCCAGGCGAGAAGATTCTGGCAGCTGAAAAGGCAGGTCATTGGGTCTGTTTACGAAAGGACTGACCCCTGCCCTCACCAGAAGACTGAGCAGGTGAACTCCTGTTCTAGGCCTAAAAGAACCTTGAGCTCTGCCCCTACCACGTCTAGACCTACCCCTAGACTGGGAATCATAAGCAGGATATGTCCACCCCTTGGTAGGCCAATTTCTACTAAACTTGGAGGCTGAACCTGCAAAAATCTTTAACAGTCTGCATAGACTTAGCCTTGTCTTCCATTTTCTTTAGAACTGCTTCCACAGGCGAACCAAACAACACATCAGATTGTAAAGGAGCATCTAAAATCCTTGTCTTCACATGCTCAGCTAAATTCTGATCCCTCAGCCAGGCGTGCCTGCGAAGAACCGAACCAGTGGCAGCCACCCTCGAAGAGGCCTGCACAGCATCAAAACCACATTGCAAAGAATGCTTACCCACCTGTTCAGAAACATGAACTAAATCCTGCAACTCTTTACACTCAATACCTTCCGCCAAAGCATCTACCTTAGACTTTAATTGTGAAAGGAGATAATTTTGGTATTTCAACATGTGAAACTGGCAATTCAAAGCTCTCATGGCCAAAGTGGAAGAAGTATACACTTTCATTCCCCATCTATCCAAAGCCCTTGCCTCTTTATCCGGAGGAACAGGATTTTTAACAACAGAAGCCTTAACACCTTTAGGCCCCTGTGAAACAGTTTCTGGGTCTGCCCTAGGACTCTTAAAAGATACTTATGAGCTTCAGGCACCCTATAATATCTATCCGGTTTAACTGGAGCAGGAGGCAAAGAATCAGGGTTCAGAGAAGCCTCTGCAAAAACATCCTCCACCACATCTAGAACAGGAGGTATAGCTAAAGGCCTATGCTGGGGTAGAAACAAAAATTCCCTAAGCCTTTTCCTGGAATCAGAGAAATCTTGACCTTCCCATTTAAAATGCTCCCTCATGGAATGAAGAGTCTCTGAAAATGAAAAATCCTCAGGAGGAGAAGCAGAAGGAGTAGAATCATCTACATCAGAATCAGAGTAAGGCGAATACTCCTGCAAGTCTTCAGCCGAAGACTCAGAAGCATCCGAACACTGCTCAAAACTCCCAAGCTCAGGTTCCACCCTAGGCCTCTTATCAGGAGGGGGCATAGAACCTCTAATCATTGTAATCAAATCTTCTGCCATCTTAAGCATATGCTTCTTAGGTACAGACCCTGAAGAACTAGGGGTAACACCTGAAACAAAACCTGGCCTGCCCCTGGGAGAAGCCTTGGAAATAGCAGGGGAGGGCCTAACCACCTTAGGAAGGGAGGGAAGAACAGCTACCTGAGAAGCCCCTTCCGCCTGGCCTACCTCCTGAGAGGTCACATCTTGCAGTAATAAAGTCTCTCCCTGGGATTCCAAAGAAATTTCTGGCTGAACCACTGGCTCCACCGAGCCCTCCAAAGAACCGACGTCCGGTACGGACGGTTCATCCAGCCTAGGCTTTGCTGTTTTGTCCTTGCGTTTTTTTGACGAAGCGGGTGTTGGAGCATCCGACGGCATTTTATAATTACACCGCTTCCCAAAAACTAACCTGGCACAATCTAATCTTATCTTTATAGTGCGTTTGTTAAATCTAGCACAAGAGCGACAGCCAACAACGTCGTGCTCAGGCCCTAAGCAAGGTATACACAAGGTATGGTAATCCCTATGAGGTATCTGTTTCCCACAAGAAATACAGTTATTCACTTTTTCTGACATCCGGTAAAATACTGAGGCAAGAAAAAACCAAAATATTCCCCAACGGGGTACTTAGCTAACTTGGATTCGGTCTGAAACTCCGACTTCGGAAAATCTCAGAACGCCAACCTGCACTTGCAAAACTGCTTCTGCATCGGACCATGCGGCAAAAAAGACTGAGGAAATGACGTCGGTCATGCGCATTTGTACCCTGACGTCAGACTAATGCGCCTTGACCGACGTCAGCCTTATACTTTGGTATTCGGGCCGACTGGGACAGCGGACTACCCAAGTGTCAGGACTGCAGCAATGTGAGATGAAGAACATCATTAAATCATCTAAAGATTAGCAATTAGTTTTCAATAATCTGTCAGAGAAAGATAAAGCAGGAGATTTAAAGGGATTAATGTAGTAAACAAGAGAGGGAAAGAGTGAGAAACAGTAGTCTAGTAAGGAGACGAAGTAGGAAGATGGAAAAGAGTGCAGGGGAGAGAAAAGGAGGAGTGAGTCAGAGCATAAAAGTAGAGCAGCAGGGCAAGAAAAGGAAATAGTGTGTATAGCTAGTAAGCATAGTATATAGTTATAGTAGAGTGGGGAGAGTGTAGAAGGTTAGTCAGGAGTCCTGCAGGAACACAGCCAGTGGTTTTGGAAGTACAGTTTGATTCTTTGTTTGAAGAGTGGTAAGGAGGAGATTAGAGTGATATCAGTGGGTATTCCATGTCCTACCTACAGTATTAGTGAACAGAGAGTCACCAGCTAAGTTATTTGCAGTAATATTTGGGTTTGGTGGTTATGTATACTAATTTGTAGGAAGAGATGTATTTAATGGCTAAATTGCTGAAAGCCTTCCCACGAAAGGGGGGAAGCAAGAGTCCAGTTCTTTGAGATGTAGAATTTAATAAGAGCACAGATTGTGATGAGAACGTGCTGTAGGGTTTTTGGGAGATTGTATTAATGTGTAGTATAGCTGTTTCCCATGACAGGGTGCTCTTTTTGTAGCCCATTTTTTCAAGCCTAGCTCTTAGTGAGCACCATAGATTATGGACTTTGCTGCACTCCCACATAACATGAAGGATATCTGCTGATTGACTAGGACAGTGCAGGCATTTAGGCAAGTGATTAATATTGAATTTATTTTTTTCTGGGGTGAAATAAGCTTCATTATTAATCATTAGTTGGGTATATAGTAGCTTTTTGAATGGAGTAAATTTGACTGTATTTTCAGTGGCAGTCTTTGTTTTGCTCATTAACTTGTTGGGACTTCCCTTGCCAGAACGTAGAGAATAATAGAAGATTCTGACATTTTGTATCCATTACTAGTTTGTATACTCTAGAAATATTTTTCCCCTTAATCGTCAGGTTATTGAGAATTAATTGATATAGATTTACATCCTGCATAACACTGTTATCTGGCATGAGTTTGGCATTTATAAGATATCGCAGTGAGTTAAGAATGCTTGCATATTTCTTTGGAAGATTAAGTTGCATTCTAAGTTGTTGAATCGTATTCTCTCCATTTGTAGATCTTGCTAACTGTGAGGTCCATTAATAAAGGATACCCGTGTTAATTTATAAGCCTCAAATTAGGATTAAGGTGAAAGGGCTGGAGGAGGGAGAAGGACTTGGTTGTATTGAATTAAAAAAGCTTCTGAGTGGTTACTGCCATGTGCTTAATAACTGGATGTAAATTCCTTACATATTCAGACTTTTTAAGAAAGAGGAGAGATTTGGGATTGTACCCAAATGAGTTAATTTGTTGTGACCAAATTTTTGACCATAGGGGGGACCACGTTCTCATAGTTGGGTCATAATTTATTATCTGTTGTAATTTGTATGATGTAGTAACACTATAGTATAATTTAATGTCCAGTAATCCTAATCCATCCTTAAATTTTGGAAGTATAAGTTTATCATATCTAATTCTAGTAGCTTTATGGTACCAAAGAAATAGAGATATATTTTTCTCCATATCTAAAAAGAATTTTTTGGGAATATTTAAAAAGGTGGCGTTTAGTTGGAAAGGATTCTTGGTAACAGGTTCATCTTTACTACTCTAGCTTTTGACAGCAAGGACATGTTAATGTTCTTCCATCTATTTAAGTCATTGTCAATAGCATCTCACGTACGGTTTAAGTTATTTTTAATAATTTCCTCAAAGTTCGGGGTATATATTATTCCTAGATATTTCATCTGATAAGTTAACTTAATCTCACTTTCAGGGAAGTAGTTATCCTGGTGTCCAAGAGGATTTAGGGGAAACAGAATGGAGATCTCCGAGTACCTATTGATTGCTTTAAGTATTTTAGGGAGATCAGTCGAGGGAAGTTGCAGGTAAATATTTAAGTCGTTGGCAAAGGCCGAGAGCGTGAGTTTAATGTTATGTAATCTTGATATGTGGTGAAAGGCTTTTTGTGAGATAAAAAGAAGCAGAGGTTCAAGGTATAAATTGAAGAGGTAGGGGGAGAAAGGGCATCCTTGGTCTTGTGCCATTAGAGATTGGAATAGGTTTGGCTCTGCAGTTATTTATCTGAATGGAAATGGAAGCCATTTGATAGAGGACCTTAACTTTTTTTTATAAACTCTTGAGGAATACCAAATTAGAGGCATTACATTGAATAGACATTTTAAGGTAACTCTATTGAACTCTTTGCTAGCATCAGCGGTATTAACATATGTGGGATTTTTATGTATCTTGAGTAATCTAACAGCTGTGTTCAATAGTAGGGTATTGTCACATGTTTGTCTATTTACCACGAAACCCAATTGATCGTGAGATATAATAGAGGGAGTATATTTGTCAAACGATTAGCTAAAACTTGGGCTAGGATTTTCAGGTCAGGATTTATGAGGGCAATTGGCCTGTAGTTAGATGGATCCGTTGGGTCAGAATTTGGCTTGGGTATAAGTATGGTTTTTGAATTATTTATGTATATATCTGTTATACCTTGTTGAATTATATAGTTGTATACTTTTAATAGAATTTTTGATACAGGTTCTGAGAATAGTTTATAAAATTCAGTGGTGTATCCATCTGGTCTTGGTGATTTTCCCAATTTGAGCTTATTTATTGCAGTTTTTATTTCTTTTAGATGCAACAATGCCCTTACAATTTTTTGTTGGTCTTGGGTAGTTTGCAGAAATTTTAGAGTTATTTATTTTACATTTGTTGATCAGGATAGTCCGTCTGTGTGTGAGCCCATTTTCAGCGGAGGCCCAGGGAGAAAAGCTCCAATAAAACAAGAAAAACATTGACAGGTACAGTGTCGGTTTTACATAGAATTTAACAGAAATATCTAGAGACAATAAAGTACAATATGCACTTTAGTGCACTTTAGTGAAAAGGAGAAAGTTATTACAATATAGTAAAGTCATATATATATATATATATATATATATATATATATATATATATATATATTTTTTTTTTTTTTTTTTTTTATTTTGAGGACGGGGTCCATCTTTAGTTGATCATTTGAGAATACTTTAATACGTGTACATATGTATACCATTACAAAAAAAAAAAGAAATTAACAAATTATACTCTTAATGTAGGTGGCTGATAGGTGGTGTTAACAAATGGGACTGATTTTGCATATAATCTTGAAATTTTTCATTTGAGGGAGGGAGGGGCATGTTATACAGTTTTTTATATATGGTCTCACAACACTTTTAGGCTGTCTTGATCCTCATGATTTACCTGACCTTCATAATGTATTTCTTTGATTCTTGGTGGTCCGTTCTTTATGTTTATTAGTCTGGCTAAGAATTTTGAGGATATTTGCGCCCATTCTGAATATTGGTTTAGGGTCCTGCTTTCTAAAAAGGTTACATTTTCTAAGTAATGTTTCTGCATTTGCCATTCAACCATTTTTTGTCTAAATCTTCTGAGTATTTGCGTTGTAAATCTATCTCAGCTGAAGCAATTTGAGATTCTAATTTTATTCTAATATTAGTGTATTTTTTTAAACCAGACCAATTTTTGTACTATAACGCCTCTAATTACTGCTTTAGTCGCTTCCCATTGCTTGTTATAAGGTATCTGGGTGGGTACAAGTTCCTCTTCTAATTGCACTAGTATGCTATTTATCTCCTTTGCTGCCTCCTGTTTTTGAACAATTTTAGGGTTTAATGTCCATTTATTAATATAAGAAATAGTCTGTTTGCAGCTTAATAAATTTATGGAGACTGATTTTTGAATGGTATGAAATAGATCTAGGGGAAATAGAATACCTTAACCTAAATGACCGAAAATGTTGAGATATTAAAAATGCGTCTATCCTTGACCAGGATTTATGGGCAGATGAGAAGAGGGTAACTCTAGATATTGTTTTGTCATGTTGAAAGTTAGTATAGGGATCAAGTAGGTCAAAAGAGTTTATTAATTCATCAAAGGCCATTGTTATATGATGGGATTGTCTGGTCTCTTTGTGGGACCTATATTTATCTGGGTCTAATGGAGAATTCCAGTCACCCCCAATAACATATAGTTGATTGGGGTACTCAGCTAGAAGATTAAATATTTCATATGTAAAAGATTGCTGGTTGGAGCAGGGGCTATAAATGTTAATAAAAAGTAAGGGTTTGTCTATGTTATGATACTTGCTGGTAAAGAGAGCCCATCTACCCTCTGAGTCTGTTTTTATGGATAGAATCTCCTGCTGGTAGGATCGATTTATTATAACTGCCACCCCTCTGGAAGAAGAGTTATAGCCTGTAGCTATTATCTGTTTTTATCAATTTCCTTTTCCTTTCCCCATCCCAAAGTTGTGTGGTCATGAGTTTTTTAAAGAAAGGTGATCATTGATTTATTTTGATGTGAGATATAAGTGACTAGGCTTCTTTTAGCTTTATCTGAGATCCCCTTAACATTCCATGAGTCTAGAGTTATTTCAAGAAGTTAAAATTATAATCATAGTTTAGTTTAATGATAATGAAGTAAAGTACATGACTAAAGATATACCTAAGTTCTTTTGGCTATTTGTGGCATGTAATACATTCTGTAGAGTGACTTATATTCTCCTACCCACCCATCCCTCTGTAATGGTAAGTAAGTACGAGATGAAAGTATATAAAGTCTTTGAGTTTGGTTTTGAATATATTGTTCATGAAATAGAGGGATGCTAAAAATACCTATTGTGTTCCAAACGTACACAAGCATCTGTACTAACACCCACGGGGCAGCTTCCCCATTCAAAAAAATATTAAATGAGCGATAGGTATCTGACCCTAAATAAAACATTATTTATCTTGTCAGCTTTTATGAGAAAGAGAAACTTAAGTATTTCTACTCAAAAGAAAAGCACTTAAGGGTATATTAACAGCAGTTAATCACCAGCTACATTCCATAATAGCTGTAACTAGGCTCACGTTGTCAGCTGATTTTAAATAGTATACAGGTCACCAAGTGGTTTTAATAACAAAATAAGTAACAAGAGACTAATAACATGTAATATAACATTATTCCAACACTGCTATTGCTTAAAAGAAGGCAGTACTGGTTATTAGAGACATCTCTGTCTTAGTCCGGCTCAAATAAATGAACTCTGTCTTCTAGCACATGTTTTTCATGCATGCTTTTTAACAACTGTCCTTTTATATTACCCCTCTTTGTAGACTGGAGGCTATTCAGCAGCACTGCAAAAATAGTTTAGAGTAAACAACAACAACTAATTTGTAAAGAGTCTCTCTAACCTATCATTTGAATGAGAAAACGAACTTCAGTACTAAAGCAGTTGTTTTTTTCCTCTCAGTAAATAGCATCATGTTAAGGATCTCTGTGAGACTAGTTTTAATAGTTATATGTGCCGCTGTATCATATGGAAAAAATAACATTAAGTTCATAGGTAGGTACTAGGCTATTGGCCCTAGGGCCTATATAAGCCTAGCCAAAAGGTACCCTGGCTTTTGCCATCCAAGAAAATTATTTTCCTGTGCCACTGTCAAGCAGAGCCACAGAAGTGATCTCCGGGGTGAATTTCCTATCTCCCATCCAGTCATCAAGATTTTCTTTAAGAGTGCTAATGAGGAGCTTTGTTTGATATAGATAGGTAGTTTGTTCCAGAGTATGGGAAGTCTCTGGGGCAGGAATCTATCCCTCCAGCATATTCTGTTTATTGTGGTGACAAGGTTTAGGTCCCTAGAGGGTGTAGCTCTTAGGTATTGGGATTTCTTTAAGTGGAGCATGTCTAAAAGCTCTGAGTTTGACATAGCTTTGTGTGTTAGACAGAGATTGCCTCTGAGTAGGCGATACGCGACGGAGTAAAGCTGCAGTTTTTTGAGACGGTCTGCGTAGGGCATCTGTTTGAGGCCGGTAATCCTCTTTGTGAAGTATTTCTGCGGCCTTTTCAGTTGTTGTAAATGTCTTGTGAGGTACATACCAAACGGGGCATTGTACTGTATAAACGGGTCTAATGAGTGATGAGTAGAGGGGAACAATGACCTCTTTTTTCCTGGATGAGAAACCTTTTGTGATGAGGTGTGCCACGTAGAAGGATTTCCTGACTACTGTGGCGATGTGATTATCAAAGGAGAGACTACTGTCCACCTGTGTCCCAAGGTCTCATCACACTTTTGGTGTTAAGTAGACTACTGCCTATGTGGTAGTTCATGGGTACAGTTTTTTTACCAAAAGGGATGACAATGCACTTTTTGGCATTGAGCTTGAGTCCTTGTCTTTGACACCAGGCATCTGTCTCAGCGAGGCCCTTTTGTAGGATGTCCACATCTTTTGGAGTTTTGATTATGGCTCCTAGTTTGTAGTCATCTGCGAACTTCATTAGCCAAAGACCTTCTGTGTTTGCCTGTACTTCAGAGAAGTAGATACCAAACAGCAGAGGACCCAGGACTGAACCCTGTGACACTCCACTTGTCACTGGTCTGAAGTTGGATTTGGAGTCTGCTACTTTCACAGTGTGGGTTCTGTCAGTGAGCCAGTTGGCAACCCATCTTGTGACATAGGGATTTATACCTAATTTAGTGAGTTTATCTGTAATTCCAGAGTGGGGGGTGGTGTTGAAAGCCTCAGCGAGATCTAGATAGGCTGTGTAAACCACCTTACCCTTGTCTACAGCTTTGGTGACTGCTTCAAAGAAGTCTTATCAGGTTTAGGAGACTTGATCTGCCTTGTACAAACCCGAACTGGGTGGGGTCCTGAGTTTGGAGATTACTAATGTCATTGTTTATTAGTTCCATGATGATACATTCCATAGCCTTGCAGACCAAGCTCGTTAGGCTAATGGGGTGGTAGTTTCCAGGGTCTGTGGTGGTGCCCCCTTTGTGGAGTGGGATAACCGTCGCTGTGCGCCATTCAGTGGGCACATAGCCTGAGGTGAGGCTATGATTGAACATGGTACCTAGGTGGGGTGCCAGTTCATTCAGTAGTTCATGTAGAACACAGCCTCGGATGTTATCAGGTCCCATGAATGCGGTGTTCTTGGCTTTGGATAGTGTGTTTTTTACCTGTGCAGCTGTGATTACAGGAACTTTGCATTCTTCTGGCATAGAGATGGACCCTTTAGGGGATGACAGGGGGGTAAAATTTGCATTGAACCTATCTGCCAGGATGTTGGCAGTATCAGTTAGTTCTGTATATTTAGTGCCATTGTGCTGTAACTCAGAGGAGATCTGAGTGTTGCTATTGAGACTCTTGACATAGCTATAGAATGCTTTGTGGTTGTCTTTAGAGTCTGTGGCGATTTTGTTTTCGTAACTAGCGTTGGAGAATTTTATGAGGGATCTCAGCTTCCTACTGAGGCTGACCAGGAAGTTACTCCAATCATGGGATTTTACTCTTTTTTTGCAACAGTTTCTTTCTTCTGTTGTAGAGTTTGTTTATGGCAGGGGACCACCAGATTGGCTTCCTTTTTTTGGAGGATATCATCTTGGTTCTGTTAGGGATTGCACGATCCATGCACTTGTGTAAGTGCCTTTGTGTAGGATTCAGCAGTCATATCTATTGTCCGTCAGCGTGGGTGTCGTGAAGTTTGCCACTTCTGTCTTAAGTGTGAAGTTGGCTTTGGAGAATTTTATTTACTGTGGTTTCCCTAATTGGGGGTGGGTCAGGGATGTGGATGTCTAGGGTGATTAGCTTGTGGTTGGATCAGACCAACGAGGAATTGACCTCTGGTGTGGAGCACCTGTTGCCCATGTTGGTAATAACCAGGTCTAGGATATTGCTGCCCCTGGTGGGGGTGTGGATAAGTTGATCCAAGGCATTGGAATTTATGAATTCCAGAAAACATTGAGCACAAGAGTTGGTACATGAGTAGTTGTCCCAGTTAATGGTGGGGTAGTTGAAATCGCCCATTATTAGGGTGGTAAGTTGTACCCTAATATTTTCCAGTGTATCATGAAATGAGGATTGGGGAATCCTGGGGCATGGTGAGGGATCTGTAGCAAGCTACAATTTGGATTGTGGTCTTGCCCAGAGTTAGTTGCACTTGGATAATCTCGGATGCATTATGCTGAGCAACTAGCCTGGAGGTGTGAATATCCTTAATGAATATGGACACGCTTCCGCCTTTAGTGTTTCGGTCCAGGTTAGGTGGCCGAAAGGTATGGTATGAATTATAGCTGGTAATGCAGGGGTACTCTGGAGCCTTGAACCAGGTCTCTGTCACTGCACAGATGTCTATGTTCTCCATTTTAAGGAGTGCCTCGAGTGAGTACATTTTGAGATTTATACTTCTAGCATTAAGTAGCAATATCCTCAGATTCTTCTTGCTTGTACCTGTTAAGATGGTGAATTTATCATTTGAACCTTGCCTAAGAAAAGGCAATATAGGGGTGCCTAGAGCCTTAGCCAGTATCCGGAATCCCAGGGGCGACAGGTGCAGGCCATCTCTGGCAAAGCATCATGGTTTGTCGATCATGTCATCCCAGGCAGACGGATACTGGATCCCCTTAGAATGACATCAGAAGCTTAGCCAATTGTTGAAGTCCGGCATTTTGTCCTTGTAGTGTGGTATCATTCTGGGTGATGGCAGGATGCTACTCAGGGCTGGGGTCATACCTGCCTGGGCTACAAGATCGGACAGCTTCTCCATGTCCCTTTTCATGTAGTCCAGGGACGTACATCTCAGGTCATTCACAACAACATAGACAATGACAGAGTCATATTTGTACTTGTTGTGGAGTGACCTGAGTGCATGCGTTATGTGGCGGATTCTGGCACCTGACCACTAACTCTGTGGTCTCTGTCTAATAGATTTAAACTGTGCAATGTGAGTGTTTATATTATTTACCTCATTTAGTAGATCAGTTAGCATTCTTCTATAAGTACCAGACTAAAAATGACATACTTAACAGACAAGAGGTGTAAATAATGCCTGCAGATCTTGTCTAAGTTAATTCTATTAACTTTGCATTCTTTATGCATAAAATGTACCAGTTAGATGTCAATCAGCTTACAAATAGCAGTTTATGTCCAGCTGTTGCCAGTAGTAAACCAGCTGAGGTCGTTTCTAGATGAAAGGAGGAATTATATTCTTATAACTAAATCCAAAACAAGATGTTCTTCATGTTTCACTGTTGCAGTCATTACATTTGGGTAATCTGCTGGCAGGTTGCCCTCAGTCGGCCTGAATAACAAAGTCTTGGGTCCTGCGTCGGTTGCTGTCTCCTCTTCCATGACTTCAGGTCATCAGGGGTATAAAACATGCAGCCGACACCATTTTATTCAGTCTTTCTTGCTGCGCTGTGCTCGAAGCAGAAGCAGTTCGCAAGTACTGGTCGGCCGACTCCTGAAATTTTCGTATTCGAGTTTCAGAACCGAAGTCTTCAAAGTAAAGCTAAGTACCCGGTTGAGGAAACTTTTTCTTGCTCCTTACCGATGTCAGTGAAAGTTAATAATTGCATTACTTGTGGGAAGCAAATACCTCGTAAGGATTTTCATTTGTACTGTATTCCTTGCCTAGGCCCAGATCACAGTGTGCCTTGCTGTCAGTTTTGCGCTAGATTTAACCAACGCACTATTAAGCATCGGTATATTTTTGCTTCTAAATATTTTGGTTCAAGATTTAATTATCCTGAAATGTCGTCGGTTAGCAATTCGACTCCCGGAGTTCACAAAAAACGCAAAGAAAAATAGACAGACCGTCGAGGTTCAAAACCAATAACGAAGCTTCTCCTAAGCCAGTCGCCGGTTCGCCGGTACTCAGTGTGGCATTTTCGCAGCCCCTGATACCCACTACTTTTGAGTTGCAGGCCTCCACCGAGACCCATTTGGATGCCACGCGATTCTCAGAGTATTGAACCCGCGGATGTCTCTCCCTTAGATGGGTCCAGAGCCGCTAAGCAAGCACCGGCTTCTGAGGGTGTTTTCAGGCCTCAACATTTTTATATTAAACCAACGCCAGCCTCAAAAACAAGGTCAAAAACATCTTCTATGTCTAAACAAAACGATGCATGAGCCACGTGCTCAGGCCCCTATGTGTAAAAAAACAGATGATAAAAATGGCTGAGGGTTTAATTACCTTGATCAGGGGTTCCCAACCCCCCCCCCCCCTCCGCTAAGAGGCCTAGGCAAGGCACTGATTATGAATCTTCAGATCAGGTTTCCATTTCTTCTGATCAGGAATTTTCTATTCCACCCTATGAGGATTCTGATGCAGAGGAATCCATCCCATCTGCATCTCCTCCTGAGGATTACTCTTTTTGGAGAGACTTTGCATACTTTAAGGGAGCATTTTCACTAGGAGAGTCAGGACTTCTCTGAATCAAACAAGAGGCTTAGGGATTTCCTTCTTCCTCAGAATAGGCATTTGGCAATACCTCCTGTATTATTCATTGTTGATGATGGGTTCTCAGAATCAAACATGGCTCCTGATTCCCTTCCTCCGGCTCCTAGTAAGCTAGACAGATATTACAGGGTTCCTGACTCCCACAAATTTCTTAAAAATCCTGCTGCTGATCCTGAAACTATTTCTCAGGGTCCCAAGGGTGTTAAAGCCTCTACAGCCAAGAATCCTACCCCTTCTGATAGAGATTCCAGGGCGCTGAATAGATGGAGTAAGAAGGTTTATACGTCTGCAACCTTGGCATTCAGGGCTTTAAGCTACCAGTTTCATATCCTTAAATATCAACAGCATGTTATGGGCTTACTGAAACAGAAAATGATGTTGATTTCTGATTGTGTGGAAAATAGAGTTACATGAATTATTGCATTCAGCAGAACAAGTTGGAAAAGCATACTTTGCAATGTGGTTTTGATTCCTTGGAGGCCTCTTGTAGGGCCGCCGTTACTGGATCTGTGATTAGAAGGCATGCCTGGCTCAAGGAGCAAAATCTGCCTGATCATGTTAAAGCTAAATTGTTGGATGCCCCTTTGCAGCATGATACTCTGTTTGGTAATACGGCAGAAGAGGTTTTAAAGAAAATGGAAGACAAAGCTAAATTTATGCAAACTGTAAAAGATTTCTTGCAAGTGAAGCCACCCAGGTTCAGTAGACACTGGCCTACTAACAATTGGTCCTTTCCTGTGTCCAACAGTGCCACTCAGGGCAAATCCAGGCGCTCAAAAGGCTCCAGATACCAATCACAGGGTTCTTACAGGTCAAAGCAATGGGTACCTCCACCTCCAAATCTGGAGGAAACAGAGCACAACCCTACAGTAAGCAGTCTCAATGACTTTCCTCTACCATTACCAAGCACTTACCTTTTTTGGCAGCCCCCTTGGGGGGGGGGACTAGCACTTCATGCTCAAAATTGGCAGTTAATTACCCAGGACAAGTGGGTTTTAAACATAGTATCCAAGGTGTACAGATTTCATTTCCATACTTTGCCAATTCCAAACGGATGGCCGGATCTGCCACAAAACCAGTGGGCAGAGGCCCAGAAACAAGTCCTGTCCCTCATGGATATTTTAAAGAAAGCAACTCTGTTGAGATGCAAGGTGATCTTCATTGCCCCATTCTGGCCTTGTCAAGTGTGGTTCCCCTTCATCCGACCTCACCTGTTACAACCTCCATGGATCCTGGGCACTCGTCCAGACTTAATTTCTCATCCCCAAGGGTTGACTCTCAAGCTGACAGCTTCGTTTCTCCACTTCCGTTCGTCATCAGGCATGAATCCCTTTCCGCACCCGTTCACGATATCATTCTGGCCTCCCATAAGCCATCCACCAGAAAACTTTACAGAAATAAATGGAAAAGATTTGCTCTTTGGTCTAAAGAACGGATGTGAGATCCCTTCTCAGCTCCGGTCTCTATTATACTTCAATACCTATCTGAGTTTTTTGAGAATGGAGCATCAGCTTCTATCATACGAGTCCATTTAGCAGCTATTTCCAATTTTCATAACGGATCAGAGGGCACTCCACTTATGTCCATCCACCTATGCAAGACCTTTCTCAAAGGAGTCTTTCACAGCAGACCTCCAGTTAGGTGTCCATTGGAGGCATGGAATCTCTCCCTAGTACTACAGTCTCTCTCTTAACCCCCTTTTGAGCCTGCTGCAAAATGTGATTTCAAATTCCTATCATGGAAATCTCTATTTTTGGTAGCTATCACTCCAGCTAGACAGATCTCAGAATTACAGGGCTTATGCATCAAGAGACTGTACTTAATATTTCATAAAGACAGAGTATCGCTACGTACTAATCCATCTTTTCTCCCCAAAGTGATTTCTGATTTTTTTCTGTGAAGCAATTCATCGAGCTCCCAGTGTTTTTCCCAAACTTTTCCAATAAAGAAGAATACTGTCTGCACTCATTGGACGTGCATAGGCAACTACATTTTTACTTAGGACTAAATCGTTCCGCAAGACAGACCAACTTTTCATTTCCTTCTCTGGTCCAAAAATGGGATATGCAGTGTCAAATGTCACTTTATCAAAGTGGCTCAGAGATTGTATTGCTTTTTTCATATTCACATACAAATGATCCTAAACCTCACAATATCAAAGCACATTCAACTAGAGCCATAGCAACCTCTGTAGCTTTTCACTCCAGAACTTCTATGGATGACATTTGCGAAGCAGCAATTTGGGCTAAACCTCGCACTTTCATCAAACATTACAAGTTGGATATGGTTTCCAGGGGAAGAGTGGCCTTCGGCTCAGTGGTGCTCAGGAATGTTCTTCCATAAGCGGCACCCAGGTTTCTCGGGTAGCTTGGGATTCTGTCCCATCAGTGATGAATGGGAAGAAGATTAACATAATCAGATAGAGGTTATGCCTTACCATAACGTTCCATCTGTGTTGTTGATCATCTTCCATTCATCACACCCTACCCTCAGTCCCCCACCAAAGGCTCCTGGTGGATCTCATGGGTCCTTGTGGTGTTTTCAGGGTTTTTGCACAGAAATGGCCTCTGCTTTACTTCTGTATGTCTTACGCAAACTCAATCTGAGGTAACAGGGAGAAGGGCATTGTGGGTAGCAGCTTAGCTCGAGAGTTTTTGGTGTACTCAAGCTTGGTATTTGGCCGACACATTTCCGAGGGGCTTGGAACCGAATCCATCAGTGTTGAATGGAAGAAGATCAACAACACAGATGGAACTTTATGGTAAGACATAACTTATTATCTGAAGTAGGGAGTTCATTTGTCAGCAACCTGTGGGTCTTGGATCCGATATCGGATCCAAGCCGGCAACTTGTTTCAAGCTAATGGATTTGAGCTCCTAGCACCTCCCCTCACCCATAATCCCCTGCTAACCCTCCATGACCTCAGATCTAGTTTGCAGCGCTTGTGGATAGCCGGATTCCTGTGAGCTCGACTAGTAATTGTCAGTTAAGTGTGTTTTTTTCTGTCAACTTTATTCTCTTTTTACAAAAATATAAAGTGTGTAAGTGTTAGGTTCCCTGTAGTGTAAAAATATATTTTTTTAATTAGTTTTTTCCCTCCCTTCGCTGGTCGTTAGTGAGTGTGTGTGTTTGTTGTGTTTTGGGGCCTGTGTGTTTGTGTAACACTACCTTTTCTTTTAAGTATGGCTGAGGCCCCATAAGCCATTTTTTCTAAATGTACCGAGTGTGGCCATAAGCTCTCCCTGGCTGATGGCCACACTCGGTGCGTTCGGTGCCTTGGGGTTGAACACCTCACCTCAGGCTGTACCATTTGTGCAGCGTTCAACCCCAGGGCACTGAAAGAGCGGAGGTAGAAGCTGGTCTTGGCGGGACTTTTACCCCCAGACTCGGCTCCGGCCTCCACTGCTCCCGTGGCTCTACCACAGGCTGTGGTTGCTGCCATTCCTGCCCCCCCTTCCTTCGGCCGGGACTCAAACTCCCGCTAAAGCGCTGGAGGACAGAGAGGCCAGGAGGGAGAAACGGAGGGAGAAACACCACAAGTGGTGGGCCGAGGCCTCTGCTTCGGCCCCGCCAGCTAAGCGGGCTTCTCCCTTCACTGCTTCTAGGTCTCCTCCCTCTCGGCTCCGATCCCCTTGTTTCTCCCCAGGGCCCGAGGAGGAGGAGGCCCGATCTCCATCGAGGTCATCGAGGCGGCATTCCAGGCTTGCCTCGGTGACCTCTTCGAAATCGACTATCAGTATGTCCGATGCAGACTTGGACCGGATGATGCGAAGGTTCATCCAGGCCCAGCTGCAGATGGGAGTGCTCTTGCCTCCCCCCCCCCCCCCCTTCGGGGGGAGCTCAGCACCTTTTTTCCATCCTATTGCTCCTTCTCCGAACTGCTGTCCGGGCTCGGAGCCGAGCAGCATTGGATCCGGGGGTGGGTCAGCACCGACAGTACTTGGTACTTCGAATCCGACCCTGCCCTCGAGCTTGTCTGAGCCGACCTCTCGGAGCTGTGGCCTGAGCTTTGGATCCGAGGGATTCAGTGTGCCTTCGGCTTCGTCCAGGTCGGAGCGCACTGGTCCTTCAGATCCGATGGTCTCGGCGCAGGTTCCGATCCCTTCATCGGATCCGAGTGGGAGCCGACTCTCGGAGCCCAGAGAGAGTGGCTCCCCCTCGGCTTTTGATGTAGTGGAGAGGGCTCTGTTGAGAGCATCCGGACCCCCGGCCCTTGTCTCGGCTCCACCCTGCACTCCCTCTCTGCTGGGCCAGTCTTCCATCACCCGGCCAAAGGGACAGCCTGCTTCAGTGTCCCAGATGGTTCCATTGGAACAGGATGTTGCTGGCAAGGCCTCCTCGGACAGCCCCCCCACGAGGAAGTGCCCCGCAAGCATAAGTGCAAGAGGAGGCACGTGGACTCCTCTGAGTCCTTAACTGAGGACACGGACTTGGAGGAAGGGGAAGGCTCCCCAAGATGACCCCCTGAGGATGTCTCCTTTGGAGACATCATGGAGATGCTGAGGATCAGAGGTGGGTGGTCTGCCCCCAAGTCTTCCTCTGATGAGTCCGTGTTTCTGGAGGCATTCGAAGCAGGCCCATCTACCTCTTGGGTGTCCCCTCCGGCCGACCCCTTGGTGGACCTTATTACCACCAGGGCATGGAAGGATCCGGACACCGTGGAGCCAATACCAAAACGCCCGGACAGAATACTAAGTCCCCCCCTCAGACCGGTCGCACTGGAGCAAGGGTTCCCCCGTAGATGCCATGTTGACAGCGGCAGCCACAAAGAGGGAACTAGCTCAGGAGAGCCCCTCATTCCATCCACCGAGCAAGGAGTCCCGCTCGATGGACCGCTTAGGGAAGCGAGTTTTTAGTTCAGCGACCTTCTCGGTAAGGTCTCTGAACTATATGGCACATGTCATCAGGATGCAGCGGGATCTTATCAAAGAATACGCTGCCTCCCCCCTGAGTCTATGTCGGCGGAGGACAAACAATTGTACTCCACCTGAATGGCCACTCTGAGATCAATTTCAAATACCTCTATGCGGCTATTATCCCACGCCACCGAGGGAGCCGCTAGGGCTAGCGGAGCAGGCCTAGTCATGAGACGTCAGGCCTGGCTCCATCATTGTGACTTTGCGAAGCCCTTTAAAGCCTTCTTTTGCGAACGCCCCTTTCGATGGTTCTGCCCTGTTTAGCAAAACAGTTCGCGAGACACTTGTCCAGAGCGAGAAGGACGGGAAGACGTTGTCTGCTGTCGGAGTCCGCTTCTCTGCTCCCCAGCGGTCCTTTTCGAAGAACCAAAAGGGTCAGAAGATGTGGTTCCGGAAATCACAGCATTCCCAACCCGCTCCGGACAACCAGTCCTTCCATGGCAGAGGAGGACAGGGAGGACGCTGCCCCAGGGGCAGAGGGGCTCCGAGAAACTTTGAGTCCAGAGAACCTTTCTCTGAATGGCCCACGCAGCAGCCCTGAAGGGTTGCCCGACTGCTGCACTCTGGAGGCAGTCGAGGGGGCGCTTCTCAGAGCACCTAGCGGCATGGGAGTCCATCACGACAGACCGCTGGGTGCTTCGAATTATATCCAGAGGGTACAAAATACCATTACTTCATATCCCTGAATTCAAGAACCTCCCCGATGTACCACCCGATCAGAGGGAGGCCGCAGCCACAGAAATTCAGCAGCTGCTAAGAAAAAGAGCCATCCAGCCCGTCCCCCAAGACCAGCTCGGATTAGGGTTCTACTCCAGGTTCTTTTTGGTGCCAAAAAAGACGGGGGACTTGAGACCGATTCTAGACCTTTCCCGCTTGAACGTGTCGGTAACCAAGGAAAAATTCCGAATGGTCACTCTTCAATCTATTCTCCCCCTTCTAAGGGAGAACGATTGGATGTGCTCTATAGACCTCAAGGATGCGTACTACCACATTCTAATGGACAGACGATCCAGAAGGTTCCTCTGCTTCTGGCTGGGAGCCATCACTACCAGTTCAGGGTCCTTCCCTTTGGCCTCACCAAAGCCCCCAGGGTGTTCAACAAGGTATTAGCAGTGATTGCGGCCCACCTGAGACTCCAGGGAATACAGGTCTTTCCGTACCTGGACAACTGGCTCCTGACCGCCCCAACAAGGCATCTACTTTGCTCAGCCAGAAATTTCTTTCTCCGCCTAGCCCCACAGTTAGGCATCACTATCAATGCCGACAAATCCCTTCTGGCCCCGACACAAGCCATAGAATTCATAGGAGCCAGAATAGACACCAGAGAGCTACGAGCCTTTCTAACGTCCGAGAGACTTCGGAATTTGCAACTCCATGTGCGGGCTATCCTCCAATCAGAGAACCCACCAGCGGAATTGGTCCTGAGGGCACTGGGCTCCATGGCGGCAGCTATAATGCTCCTTCCATGCGCCCGTATGAACATGCGGGTACTGCAATGGACCCTTCTAGTGCAATGGTCCTTTCTGTCCTTTCCTCTTCACCACCCCATTGCTATCAGCAAGGCTTACAGGAGGGCTCTATTATGGTGGCTCGATGCTTCTGACCTCCATACGGGCCGTCCCTTCTGCACCTCTCCCCCTCTCACCACGGTGACCACGGATGCCTCCCGCCTCGGGTGGAAGGCATTATTCAGGCAGGACGGTCCAAGGCACGTGGAACGATACAGAGACCTCCCTGCATATCAACATTCTGGAGATGAGAGCGGTGCTGTACGCGTTGCAAGCACTTCAGAATCTCCTCCCCATAGGAACGATTGCAATTCAGTTGGACAACATGTAGGTTGTCTGGTACATCAACAAACAGGGGGGAACCAGATCTTACCCTCTATGCCGCGAAGCCATGAGAGTGTGGGAATGGGCGATCTCCACCAAACGCTTTCTGATTGCAATGCACATTCTGGGGTGGACCAACATCCTAGCGGACAAACTCAGTCGCACTCTTCTTACCCCATACGAGTGGTCTCTCATCCCACTAGTAGCGAAGCAGATATTCGCAATATGGGGGCAACCCTGCTGCGATCTTTTTGCCTCTCCCTCAAACACCAAATGCGGCAATTTCTTCGCTCTGATTCCCCCTCCAGGGGAAACTCCAAGAGACGCTCTGGTGCATGCTTGGCCACCCGGTCTACTTTATGCCTATCCTCCTCTACCCCTGATGCTGCAACTCTTACAGAAAGCCTCGCGGTTGGGGAGCAGGATGATCCTCTGCCCCATTCTGGCCTCGGCAAATTTGGTTCCCTTACCTGTGGTCTCACCTAGTGAATCCTCCTTGGATTCTGGATCCCAGTCTGGATCTAATCTCCCATCTGTCAGACTTAACCCCAAATCTGGACAATCTGAAACTGACAGCTTGGTTGCTCCAGTTCCACTCCTAGTTAGGACTCCCGGTATCTCTTCACCAGTCAAAGCCATCCTTGTGGCAGCGCATAAGCCCTCCGCCAGGAAAGTGTACCACAGTAAATGGAAACGTTTCTCCATCTGGGCGGAGTATCATAATCTAGATCCCTTTACGGCTCCTCTTCCGTCCATATTAGACTTCCTAACCGAACTTTTTCAGGAAGGCGCTAGTTGCTCAACTGTCAAAGTGCAATTGGCAGCCATCTCACATTACCATGTGGGACATGATACAGGGCCTTTGATGTCGGCCAAGTTGTGTAAAACCTTTCTCAAGGGCACCTTTTTGCCTAGACCCCCTATAAAGGAAGCCGTACCACCGTGGGATCTTTCACTAGTTCTTCAAGCCATGACTGCTCCACCTTTTGAACCCGCTGCTTCAGTAGATATCAAATTCTTGTCCTGGAAAACAGCATTCCTTGTAGCCATCACTTCTGCAAAAAGAGTTTCGGAGCTTCAAGCTCTTTCTGTGAAGCCTCCTTATTTGATCTTTCACCCAGACAGAGTGCACCTCAGGATCATTCCCTCTTTTCTTCCCAAAATAGCATCAGAAACCAATATAAATCAATCCATAAATTTACCGGTTTTCTTCCCTAAATATCAGAATAAAGGAGAGTACAAGATGCACTCATTAGATGTTCATAGGCAGCTACGCTTTTATACTCATAGAACAGCTGGTCATAGACAATCCGACCAGCTGTTCGTTTCCTTTGCCAAATTTAATTAGGGGAAAGCAATATCAAAAGTATCTCTATCACGCTGGATTTCTCAATGTATCCTATTAACGTACCAAGCCTCTGGGAGACCCGCAACTGAAGGAGTTTGCGCACATTCCACTCGTTCCATCTCTACTTCTGCGGCCTTCAAGTCTAGAGTCCCATTGGATGATATTTGCTCGGCAGCCACTTGGGCTTCATCTCATACCTTTATTAACCACTACAAACTGGACGTGATTTCTAGAGGGAGAGCATCCTTTGGCTCTGCGGTGCTTCGCAATATCCTTCCATGATGGCCACCCAAGGTTCAGGTAGTTGGGGACTCTGTCCCACAGGTTGCTGACAAATGAACTCCCTACTTCAGATTAAGAAGTTATGTACTCACCATAACGTTCCATCTGAGTAGGTAGCTTCATTTGTCTGCAACCATCCCCCCCGCCTTCCCCCTGGCCTTCGGATCTATCTTAGTTGGATACCCGTTTTGGGTATATATTAAGGGGCAAACTCGATCTGAGGTCATGGAGGGTTAGCAGGGGATTATGGGTGAGGGGAGGAGCTAGGAGCTCGGATCCATTAGCTTGAAACAAGTTGCCGGCTCTGATCCGATATCGGATCCAAGACCCACAGATTGCAGACAAATGAAGCTACCTACTCAGATAGAACGTTATGGTGAGTACATAACTTCTTATTTCTCATCACCAAAAGAATACCATCCCCATGGTGAAGCATGGTGGTGGCAGTATCATGCTTTGGGGTTGCTTTTCTTCATTTGGAATTGGGGCTTTAGTCAAGGTGGAGGGAATTATGAACAGTTCCAAATACCAGTCACTTTTGGCCCAAAACCTTCAGGTGTCTGCTAGAAAGCTGAGGATGAAGAGGAATTTCACCTTTCAACACGACAGTGACCCCAAGCATACATCCAAATCAACAAAAGAATGGCTTCACTAGAAGAAAATTAAAGTTTTGGAATGGCCCACCCAGAGCCCAGACCTAAATCCAATAGAAAATCTGTGGGATGACCTGAAGAGGGCTGTGCACAAGAGACACCCTCGCACTCTGACAGATTTGGAATGCTTTTGCAAAGAAGAGTGGGCAAATATTGCCAAGTCAAGATGTGCCATGCTGATGGACTCCTACCCAAGAGGACTAAATGTTGTAATTAAATCAAAAGGTGCTTCAACAAAGTAATAGTTTAAGGGTGTACAGACTTATGTTACCAGCTTATTGTACGTTTTTATTTTTTTATATTTTTTTCCTTAACAGATCTGCTTTTCAGTTGAATTGTACAGGTTATAGATCACATTAAAAATGTTTTGAAATGATTTATTGTAGTCTCATTTTTTTATATCACAAAAACCTGGCATTTTAACAGGGGGTGTGTAAACTTTGTATAGCCACTGTATAGGAAAGACGGAAAAGAAAAGGGAGGACAAGATGGAAGAAAAAGAATGAGAATAAAATCAAATTATGGAAGTCAAAGGAAAGTGAGGTTGATGAGGAAATGATTGTATAATATAATTTTAGAAAAAAAAAATTTTGTGCCCATGAACGGAAGTAAAAGATGATGAAAAAGCGCAGTAAAAGACAGAAGAAAAAAAGTATGAAAATTTTTGTGAAGTAAAGGATATTTGTGAATAATTTTATTAGACAAGTTACCAATGAAAGGGAATGTGAAATGTAAGGTAATAGAGGAAAGTGAAAGGGAATGTGAAATGTAAGGTAATAGAGGAAAGAAAATGTGTTGACTGTAATGAAGAACAAACAACAAATTATTGTTTTTGGGATTGTAAAAAGAATAAAGAATTTTGGGAAAGTTTAAAAATGAATATAGATGGGAAGGGTTTAAATGTATAAATATGAATATGATATTATATGGGAAGCACAATAGGCATTTGATGATGATAAATAGGCTAAAGCTTTATTGTGGCAATATAGGTGATGTGGGGAAAAAAATGAGAAGTTCTTATATAGTAAGAAAAAGGAAGACTATTAGCTGAAGTAATATAATAGTTGTAGAAGAAAGGATGAGGGGATAGATGGTAAGTATAAAAGAAAAATGGAAGTAGTAGAATTGTTTATCTCCTTTTGTATTGATAACTTGTAAATTAAGTATGTATGTAAAAAAATAAGTGTAAATAATTGATTTACATTTTTTTATGGTATAAATGAAAGAAAATGTTAAAACACCCCCTACTCTTTATAAGTGACAATAAGGCAGAACACTCCACGTCAAGCCAATAAAACGTTTATTTGATAAAATACACAGTTAAAATAAGAGCTTTCAGACCATATGCCCTTCATCAGATAATAAAATAAACTGTAAGGATCATTTTTAAATGACCAAACATCCAATCACATTTCAGTATTTTACCCTCCTTTTCTTAAGGATGGGTTTTAAAGGTACAAAAGCATTAATATCTGGCGGCTTATCCTCTCCTAGCCTCACTATCCACCTGGTCTCTGCACATTCTGTCTCATTAAATATATTACCCCCCTGGTGTTAGGCATAATAACCTGTATAGCCATAAACCTAAATGAATGACATTCATTTGTTTTTATATGTTGTGCCAATGCACCTATTGTCTCAGGTAGGGGTTGGGTCACTGAGCATGCATCAATTTGGGTGGAATGTGCTCTTAAACCTGTGTTAGAACTTATTCCCAGAATTTTAAAAGACACAGCGCAGTTTATATGCTCTCTGTCTGATTTTTTGAAGGCTAATAATGAAAAAGATTATATATTGGTTACATTGGATGTTAATAATCTTTTTACAGTTATTGATAATGGGTATGGAATCGAGGCTATTGAGAGGCTATTATGTAAAAAGACTCAATTTAACAGTGATGAGATACAGACAAATATGTAGGTTGTTGACTATGGTACTTGGGAATAATATATTTATATGTCAAGGGAAGTATTACAGACAACGGGGTGTTGCCATGGGCACACCCTGTGCAAACCTTGTGTTGGCATATTTGGAAGATTGTACCATATTTGATATTGCACACACGTGGTCTAACAAAGTGTGCTTTTATGCACGTTTTGTGGATGATGTTTTTTTCTTGTGGAATGGTACGGAGCAAGAATTAAAAGCCTTCATTATATACTTGGAAGACAGTTCTACATTTTTTAGATTTTCTGTGTACTATTCGTCATCAATGATAGATTTCTTGGATGTTAGGCTACATAAAGAAGAAGGGGGCAAGGTGATTACATCATTATACAAGAAAGATTGTTGGCGCAATAGTCTTTTAAGTTTTGATAGTATGCATCTACGACATACCTTTGACAATATTGTCAAGGGGCAGGTTTGTAGGATTTCAAAGATTTGTAGTGACGACAAGGGAGCCCGCAGGATTTTTTGCAGGGGGGTGCAAACCCAAGCCCCGCCCACACTGCCCCACCCCTATGTTGCCCCACCCACTCACCCCCTATGTTGCCCCGCCCAGTCACCCCCCCCCCGCCCATGCAGCCATTCCAGTGTCCCATTACTTGGCTATTTCTCCCCATTTTATTGAAATTGTTCAAATCTGTGTGCATACTTGTTTTATGCTTTACTTCTACAATGACTACAGATATCTGGATTTCATTTACAACTTTTATAGCACAAATACTGACAGACATTTACTAAAGCTAAACAAAGCAATAGTCTTACAATGAAAACAGACTTAGCATTAAAACTTCTCTACCTTTGAAACCCACATTCACTGAACCAGCATTGAAACCCACATTTCACGAACATGCATCTGGCCAGTGGCAGGGTAAGTTTACCTTTGGCCCGTTTCCAAATCATAGGCTCCTTGCACACATTTTTAGAAACATGCAAGAGTTCTTTGATTCACCTTCCTGACTATTATACTACATAATAATTGAATTATATCCCTTGTATAACACAGCACCACTTGAGTGTGTTTTAAATTTATAGTTCTGAGCATCTTTCCTTTAAGCAATGAAACAAATCATATGAACCAATAATGACAGCCTGCCCAATTCAGAACATTTCAACCATAAAGGAACACTCAAACTTCTGACAAAATCCACCAATATCAATCAGTATGCAGAATCTCTGCAGAAGTAAAAGTCATCTGAATAATTCCACATTAAAGAGATCTGAAACCAATGAAGAGGTTGTTGCTAGAAAAAACTTTATATTTCAGTGTTTCATTTACAAATTCAGTGCCTGTTGCCCTTGAAGAATAAATTGCATGTGCTACATTAAAATAAATGGTAAGTTGATATATTGCAATAGGGAATGGGTGGCAGGCTGAAAAGCAGGTTTATAGTTATTAGGTGTCTCATCCAAAGGAGGACATACTAAGAACTGCAGTACCATACCCCCTTAAAATACAAATGTACATGCTGTATGAATAGAACCTACAGCCCTTTGCATCAAGATGCATGTATGCTACCTGCTGTGCTAACAATGCTTTAAAATTCTATACCACAATAATGATACCATTTGCTAAACAAAACAGTTGCACATAAATTCCACCTGTTAGAGCTAACTAGGACATTTCTCTCTGTCACACACCTCAACTTTAGTGCAAGAAATACATAAATAGATTGATTTTTTCAAAGTTACAACAACTGTAAACTCTGTGACCATGGTGTGCATTTGTTTGACAGAAAGGTATAAGGGAACTCATGGCTATGTATATAGTTGAATCTCTCTGTACTGAAGTACTCCCTACCACGATTCTGCTTTAATAGTGTGTTTGCATTCAGAAACGTGTTACAACAACTGTAAACTCTGTGTGACCATGGTGTGTGTGTGTTTTGACAGAAAGGGCTATGTATATAGTTGAATCTCTCTGTACTGAAGTACTCCCTACCATGATGCTGCTTAACTAGTGTGTTTGCATTCAGAAACTTACAGTTTTTATACTGAATTTTTATAGCTACATGAATTAGAAAATAACCAATTTCCTTTTCAGAGCCTAAGCTAAAAAGTTCACTCCTTACAAGCACTGCTTCCCTTGGAAAACATATATATATACATATATATATATATATACACACACACACACACACACACACACACACACACACACACACACATACACACACATACATACACATACACATACACATACATATACATATACATATACATATACATATAAGATGACAGCACTCCTTTAATGCAGGATTTCAATACCTGCCACAAGTTCAGCCTATCACCCGAGATGAAAAGGTGATGGTGTCTACATATTCTTAAAGAACATTTCATCTCCAGACGTCCTAGGTGAGATAATGATGTGGAATTCCTCTGCATCCAGCTTAGCATTAACAAAACTCCTTACTGTGTCATACCTAACTATAGGTCCCCTCTATGTACCCCATCAGTCCATATCTCCTACCTAACTAATATGGTGTCCCTATGCATTAAGCCAACACCATTATTCTAGAAGACTTCAATCACATTTTCTTCCAAAATTGCCATTTTGAGGAAGGATTATTAGGAGAGCAACATTTTGAGCCAAAATTGGGGACAATGGAGAGGTTTGGATATTCCTAATTCTACAAAGCGATTTGCACATACCTCTCAACCTCTTAATGCAGGAAATCTGGACAAGGCTAAATATATTGGGGGAACATACAAACACTACTAAAAATTGCTCTTGTATAAACTTGACAGTTGATAGAATAACAGGTCTTGCATTAGCATACATTTTTCTGAAGGTTATGATGTCTGAAACTCAAATGTCTGTCATTTAGTGACTTCATTGTATGAGGAACAAACCAAAAATAAGAAGCAAATATCTATTCATTCTGCAAAGATATGGACAACTGAGAGGTATAGTTCAACCAGGGCTGTCTGAGTTTGCTCCAGTATCACATAGTCCCAACACATCAGCGAACCAAACACAAATACACAAAAACATACTCGGAGGCTCTAAATAAAAATCTACCTAAGCAACAGAGACCTCCAAAGCAGACATTCAAGCAAACGCTACCTCAAAACAAAACATGCACAACACATAGCCCACAAAGTCAGTGTGCCAAGCAGCCACAGCCCTTAAGGCTGAATAACACACCTGATACTCTTGTAATAGGTGACTCTATTGTCAGACACACTGATGTCCCGCTCACCAGGCTGAATAAAGAGAAGGTCACGGTGAGCTGCCTGTTGGTTGCTAGGATCCGCCACATAACGCAAGCACTCAGGTCACTCCAAAGCAAATACAAATATGACTCAGTCATTGTACATGCTGGTGTGAATGACCTGAGACGTACTTCCCTGGACTACATGAAAAGAGACATAGAGGAGCTCTATGATCATGTAGCCCAGGCTGGTATGACCCTGACCTTGAGCAGCATCTTACCCTCACCTAGAATGATGCCACAGTACAAAGACAAAATGATCGATTTTAACAATTGGCTAAAATTTTGGTGTCATTCAAAGGGGACCCAGTGTCTGTCAGCCTGGGATAACATGCTCGACAAGCCACATTGCTTCGCTAGGGACGGCTTGCACCTATCACCACTGGGCTTTGGATATTGGCAAAGGCTCTTGCCAACCGCATAGTGCCTTTTTTAGGCAAGGCTCAAAAGTCAAACCCACCCCCATAGACAGCACAAGGAACAAGAAACTAAGGGTAATGCTGCTAAATGCCAGAAGTCTTAACCTCAAGATGCACGCACTCAAGCTCTCCTCAGTATGGAGAACATCGATATCTGTGCAGTGACAGAAACCTGGTTCAAGGCTCCAGAGAGCACCCCAGCACTACCAGGCTATACCTCATATTATGCTTTTCAGCCCCAAAACCCGGACCAAACCACAAAAGGAGGGGGAGTTTCCATATTTTTCAAGGATATCCACAACTCCAGGTTAGTGGCATTGCACGAAGTATCGGAGACCATCCATGTGCAACTAACAGTGGGCAAGACTGCTTTTCAGTTTATAGCATCCTACAGACCACCCTCTCAAAGTCAGGCATCCCACTCGGCTTTCCTGAAAACATTGGAGAACATGAAGATCTCCGAACACCATTATATTGGGCGACTTCAACTACCCAAACATTGACTGGGAGCACTACTCAAGCCCCAGCACCTTAGCCCAAAGGTTCCTGGAAATTATAAACTCAAATGCTACGGAACAACTAGTCACCACTCCCACAAGAGGGGACAACATACTAGACCTGATTATTACCAACATGGGGAATCTATGCTCCACACCAGAAGTATATCCCTCATTGGTAAGATCAGACCATAAATTAATTTCACTGGATGTCCACATCCCGACCCCACCCCAGCCCAGAAAACCACAGTGAAAAACTTCTCAAAGCGAACTTCTCACTTCTCAAAACTGAAGTGGAATCCTTCAAGGCCCCAGGGCCAGTGGAAACTAGGGCCCAAACTGCAGAATCCTATATAAACGCATTCTACGGACATCTCCAGGAATGCATGGATCATGCTATCCCAAACAAAACCAAGACCCATCATCCAAAGGCAGGCATCCAGTCTGGTGGACCCCTGCCATAAATAAACTGTACAACAGAAGGAGGAAGCTACTATATGATAGAGCAAAATCCCTAATAGGTGAGGCATCTCTGTTCAGTACTAGCCAAAAATTATGATCCTCATAAAATCCTCCAAGGCCAGCTTCGAGAGAAAAATTGCACAGGACACCAAAGATAATCATAAGGCTTTTTTCAGTTATGTTAGAAACCTGGGATGCAACTCCCAGACTTGTTCTGAGTGGATTCTAAATGACAAAAAATACACTGAACCCACAGACATCGCCAATATCCTGGCAGACAGGTTCAGTGCAAACTTCTCCCCCCCCCCCCAAAAGAGCAAGTATCTATCCCGGCAGAGGGCTGTCTCCCAAACATCTCTGATGTTCAGGTGAAGGCTGCCCTCTCCAAAGCAAAAAACACTGCTTCCATGGGACCAGATGACGTCCCAGGTTGCATCCTACATGAACTCCAAAAGGAACTAATCCCTCAAATAAAACAGCTATACAATCTCAGCCTCACTACAGGATATGTGTCCACAGAATGGCGACAGCAACAGTGGTTCCACTCCACAAAGGTGGAGCCTGTACAGACCCTGGAAACTATTGGCCCATAAGCCTGACTAGCTTAGTCTGCAAGGCTATGGAGAGGATCATCATGGAGCTCATAAACAAAGACATTGGGGACCTACAGACACTAGATCCTACCCAGTTCGGCTTTGTCAAGTGATAGAAAATGTCGCCTAACCCCAGCCGCATTTAGCCGATCCACTCATTTACTATATGCACCCCCCCATACTGCATCACAAATACTAGCTCCCACCTGGTTATGTTTCCACAGATTTTCTATATGTCTACCAGGTTGGCTAAAATGTGTGTGTGTGCTTGCGTACATGTCTATGTCTGTGTATGTGAGTGCCTGCTTCTGTTGGTGTGCTTTGGAAGTATGGAAACTTGCTTTGAATAGTTGTGAACATATTTTTTGAAGCTGACCAACACTTAAAGCTTTTCATTCTGGACTTGTAGACCATGCTAACTAAGATTTGGTCAGGGGAAAATCTCCTGACCAAAAAGCTCCATTTTTAATACAGCTCACAAAGGACAAACCTTGCCAGGTACGAGGTACTCACAAGGATCACTCAAACTAGTTACAAATTTGTTACAGGAAAATGAAAACATGTTACATCTCTGGGGTTGGGAAAGGTGACCTGACTTCAAAATCAAACATGTCTAACACAGACAGTGATTGTGCAATTCAGTTCTACATTAAACAAGGAAATAAATGTCAGCCTTAATCAATCACAGAATTTTCTAAGGTAACTGCTTAGTGAAGGAACATACGTACTGACTGCTGGCTCAAACCCAAACATTGGCTTTGATATATTTATATCTAATATAATGCTAAGCTAGATGAAAAGAGTCTGAGTTCTCTTGCTATCATTAGCATTCTTTCTGCTGCTGCACTAAGGCCTTTATTTCTCCTCTTCTCTGTTAGCCTCATTAGAAAACATATTTCTTAGAATTGTGCACATTAAAATTTGACTGCCCAAGTGGCTTGTAACTGTTATTCTATACTTCATAGCTTTTCTATGATTTGTCTCTACCATATTTTCTCTTGTACTGAGTGCCTTCACCATGTTTTAAAAACTGTAGTTTCTAATTTTGTGTACTGTAAATAATTTAAGAATACTGTAAATAATTTATGAAGAAATAAACATGTTCCAGTTTAAAAAAAATAAAGCTGAACATACCCAAATACTTTCTGTGCAGCAGTATTCATTGTGAACAACTATCTACATAATATTTCGCCTTCTGCCACTCCAGCTGATCACCTAGATCTGTTTGCCTCCCCATGAATACTTACCTTCCCCACCCTACCTTCAGAAATAGGTTGTGTATGGGCTGGTTGAGGTGTTTATATGCCCTAACTGCTCCTTGTAGTGGCCAGTGAATTCCCTGCTGAGGCACGGCCTGCAAAGCTGCATGATAATCATGTGCTTCCAAATGCCAAACCAAAGCTGTAGTATTGCACAATACCTGGAAGGCCTACAGGTATCATCTACCAGGCTATTTCTGCTACAACCCCAGTCATCTGCTGCACGGTGGTATCTTGAAGCAGGCCTAGATGTTTTGCACCCTCCTTAAAATGACAAGCTTACATTTGGCAGTCACTCTCATTGCTTAGTCAGCTCCTCTGCCAACTGAACTTCCTATACAAAACTGAATTACCGCAGCTGCAGTCCCTCTGTAGCTGGAGATGATGATAGAGTATCTAGCTCATGATTAAAATCATTCCAAAAGCATGCTGTATTTTATTTAGGGTCATTTTCTCCTATACTCATTTGCTTAAAGAGAAATTTGAAGAAAGCTGGTTCAGAGATACAAAAGTTTTCAGCTGACTATCTGCTTGAATGTGCAATAAAGACCTAACCGTACTACTTTCATGTAGGCCTTAGCTCCAACAGAGCCTACTCTACTGATGAAAGTCTTTCACAACTGCTGGTAGCCTCTTGGGGAAAATAACCAGACTCGACATAGAATAAAACAATAAAAAATGCCAAAGGATGACATCAATACTACTCAAGAATCAAAACTTCTTGGACTATGGTTGAGAAAGACAACAGCTAAACAAGCAAATTAGCACCTTCATTCCAATTTTAATCTTAGAACTTCTTCAGAAAAGGATGCAAATGTTACAAATGATAACATATTTCAAAGACTAAACATCAATCAAAAGAACCTTCCAAAAATTTAAAATGACATCACTTCCTAGTGACACCATATCAAGGCACACAATGTTTAAATTATCATTTAAACCTGGAAGAATGTCAGCATTTAAAAATAAATGACATCTGAGTTCTCTAACTTCCAAGAATGTATTAACATAGCCTTTAAAATTAGAAATATGTCCTAACACAATAAATTTAAAAGTGGTGTAACCAGAAAAATCTGTACTATGTTTAGCTAAGATGTTTTTGAAGTCAAGATTCCTAATAGCTAAGTAATGTTCCTTAATACATTCTGATAATTTCCCAGTGGTCTTACCTATGTAAGAACCATAACAGAATTCACAAAAATTTAAAAGTGACATTAGAGGTGTTACAATTGAAATGTAACTGTATAATCACAATGCTTGAATGAAAAACTATTACTCTCATGAATATATTTACAAACAGTGCAACATGCACATTTAAACATACCATTTTAACATTCTTAAATAACTCAGAACTCTGAGGTAAGGAATTATTACCAAGCTCAAAAAGAGACTTAAGAGTTTTAGTCTTTTTATAACAAAAACTTGGAGTACCTAAAACACTGGCTAATTCTTTATTACCTTGTATTATACACACCAGTTATTGACTAGAACATCTTTAATACTGTACATATCCTGACTAATGGGAAGTGGAAAACTAAGTCTCATATCTTTATTATCTCTAGGCTTATTCGTAAAACTATATCTAAATATAGGAAAAAAAACTTTTATCTGAGCTCACTAACACATAGTTAAAAAAATGTCAAAGGCTCCCTCTACAAAACTAAACCTTTCCTGAGCAACACTGCAAGAAAAGATATTGCTTTCTCTCTTCTTCTGCTCACAATCCTTAACACCCATCTTTACCAACATACAACCCACTCAGCTCAACAAACTGAAACAGTGCGACACACACATACACACTTACTCTGAAAGTGTCCCATCTTCCTGCTTTCCTCCCGCTTGCGAATCCGTCCGTTTCAGTTCCCGCTCGTGGTCCCATTTTCCGCTCGCAAACCCCAAAACCGTCCATTCATGTTAGTTCCCGCTTGCAAAACTCAAAAATATGCGCGCGATGATGTCAGCATGCCCGCGACCGTTCTTCTTAAAGAAGAACACATGATGTCAGCACGGACTTCTTTCTTCTTAAAGAAGAACGTCCAAAAAAAATAAAAAAAAAAAAACTTTTTTTTAAAATTATAATAGTCAGCCGATTCCAGGGGGGTGCAAGTGCACCCCCTTGCACCTGCCTGCGGGCGCCCTTGAGTGACGATAAAAGTTTTCAAAAGGAAATAGATTGTTTTCAAACTAATTTATTACAGAGAGGGTATACACACAAGAAAGTAGTACCATTAATAAATTATAGTAAATCTAAACGCAGTAATGTAGCCAAACCATGGCTGTTTAAGGACATGGGGGACATAGTGAATGAGCAAAAAGCACCAATGCTTAATAAAGTTATGGAGGAAAATGGTACTAACATACAGCAGTGATGTAGATAATATATGTGATATTATAAAACAACACTGGCAGGTACTGCATACGGATCCGAAACTTAGAGCTATTGGGACATTCACCCAACTTTGTATTCAGGAAGAATAAAAAGTTGAAAGATTTACTTTGTAAGGAATCTATTACTAGTGTAAGAAGTTCTGTTAGAATAAATAGGAAAGGTACATATCCATGCCATCAATGCAAGGCATGTAATTTTATTCTACAGACCCAGATCTTTGTGCATCCAAGAACTAATAAGCAATATATATTTAAAGGTTATACAGATTGTAGGACATGCAATCTGATTTACTTAGCAGTTTGCCAAAATTGTGATACTTATTATGTTGGAAAGACTAACAATATGTTTAAGACTAGGATATATTTCATCATATGTCAGATATTAGAAATAGTAATGAACATAATGCATTGGCACAACATATAAAAACAAATGAATGTCATTCATTTAGATTTATGGCTGTACAGGTTATTATGCCTAACACCAGGGGGTGTAATATATTTAATGAGACAGAATGTGCAGAGGCCAGGTGGATAGTGAGGCTAGGAGCGGATAAGCCGCCAGGTATTAATGCTTTTGTACCTTTAAAACCCATCCTTAAGAAAAGGAGGGTCTGTTTGTGTCTTTCGGCTTTTCCCGGTTAGGGGTCGCCACAGCGGAACTCCGGTCCGCTAATGATTGGTAGTGGATTTTTACATCCCGGGTTACCAGCCCCGACGCACAACCTTCAACGAAGGCACGCCCCATTCACGTATGCCTCTACACAGAAGACGCTCTAGCTGAGAATCGAATGGGACAACGTCTTGCTATGAGGTGACAATGCTACCGCAGCACCACCACCGCAGTCCTTAAGAAAAGGAGGGTAAAATATTGAAATGTGATTGGATGTTTGGTAATTTAAAAATGATCCTTTCGGTTTATTTTATTATTTGATGAAGGGCATATGGCATGAAAGCGCTTATTATAACTGTGTATTTTATCGAATAAAAGTTTTATTGGCTCGACGTGGAGTGTTCTGCCTTATTGCTGTTTTTAAGGACTGCTATTGTTTTGGCTGAACACCTTGGTGCATGAGATTTTTTCTAAGTGCCAAGGGATCTTTTACGTCCACCTGAGCTTCTACCAACTCTGACAAATGGGTCCTCTGTTTAACATCTCATCCCAAGGAAAGCAAACTCAGGAGTGCAGCATACCTTTAAACTGCATTATAGTGTCACTATTGAAAAATTAATCCAGCTACCTGATGTGGGAGTAGAATTTACATCCTTCTCTCTCAGCACCAAAGGCAAGTGTGCTACTTTTTAAGCTACTGAAACTGTAAATAAAAACTGCAAAAGTACTTGTGCTGCCCCTTATGGTTGCTTAAGTTCTAGTAAAAGAGAAGGTCTGGGTTTCTGTGGGGATTAAGTATTTTTAGAAATGCTGATTCATACCTAGTTTAGCATTTGGAATTGAATGATTAGGATGAAGTTTAGTTGATATTTCATTTAAAGGATGGGTAAAACATTTTATTTTGTTTATAGGTGGGGTAGCCTTAGAATTTTTTTCAGGACTGGGTTACACAACAATTTCACACCTTGTTTGCTGTACAAATAAGCATCAGAACGTTATTGTATTTTAACTGGTCTATTACAGTAATGTGAAGAAAAAGTTTAGAGAAATAAGTTGCACGTTTACTGTGAATTATTGGCTTGGAAGTGATGGAGTTGATGAGATTTGAACCCAACATTTAAGTCATCTTGTGACAGCAGAGACCTAGTTCATATGTGTGTTAGGCATCGAGTATGATGGCCAATGAAGCGTTCTACTTCCATTTCAGTGGAATTGGATAAAGTTTTCTATTGCTGTTTCATGTGAAATAGCCATTAAAATTATTAATACTGCATATATTTTGACTTGTAATAAAAATGCAGTGAGTAAAGTATTGCTGTGGTGTGGAGAATGTTTAGAAGATCAGTTAGATAATATTTATAGACAATAAAGAAATAAAAATGAAAAGATGTTTATGGGGTAAAATTTGTGTTTCCCATAATAGTGAGGGTTTGCTTGTTATTTGTTTTGGGTCTGCTGAAACATTTCCTTAATGGGGTCCTGCATTTCTGCTTGTGTTTTAAAAATCCCTTCTGTTCATGAGATCTAAATGTCATGAAGAGCATGTTTGCCTGACCTCATTCATACTTTGTTGATTTGGCAGTGTTGAAATGTGTTTCTTGGAGATGCTTTTTCTGGTGACTGTCACCTCTGATGCTAGGGTCTTTGAACCTTTCGACCCTTGTGTGTAGGGAACAATTATGCCACAGCTGCTTTGTCATCCATTCAGGCTTTCACCAGGCATCACTGTGTAGACCACAAGTGTGGTACTTGGACATTCTTTGAAACTCACTATTTTAGGAGATAGATAAGTTCATTTTTTTTCTCATGTTGTTTCTGCCTTGGTTGTTTTACTTACTGCTTGGGATTTTGCCCAATTGTTGACCAATCAAGTGAGATCCCTGATGTCAGTTAAATAAATATAGTTTTACAGAATCAGCTTATATATAGAGGAACCTTCCTTGTTTTTTTTGCCCCAGTTAACGCGCTGTGGACTCCTTGTTCTGTGCTCAGTTTGTCTGTGTAGTAGCTGCTTTTGGAGTTCCCTTTAGGTGTGCAGATACATATTTATTATTTGTACTCTGTGAATATGTCATAGTTTTTGTTGGTCTTATTTATTTATTTTAATAGGAGGTGTACTTTGTTATTATGGAGGGCAAACTGATGAGCTCAAGGGCTAGTCACACTCGTTGTGCATTGCTTTGCACTGTGGCCTTTGTTGGCATAAGATGTTTGCCCTTCATGGCAAAAATGCCAAATTGGAACATGAGAGGAGGTGAATCCAATTGTAGACCCACCAAGAAGGATCTTTTTGTCGATAAGCTGGTATGGTGAAATTGTGTATGTTGCATGGACTTGAACTTTTTCAGTATTTCAGCCCTTAAAGCTAGATCTTTAAACCTTCTGGACTCTCTTGAAAGAATAACATATTTTGTTTCCGTACTATGCCCAAACTTATGCTGTAGGAAAAAGGACGGACCTACATTGGAAGAGAGGAGAACTTTTCTCAGCTAATTATGTGACCTCAGCTAAGGCATATCCTGGACTGGTTTCACCACAGGTAGTAGTTTATTGGGGCTGCTGGCAACCAGTCATCCAGAAAGTGAAACAGTTGCTATTATTAATAATTTAGTAAGTCTTGCAAACAGAAGAAATGCTATATGGAACCACTTTGTAGCAGAAAGTCCTGTCCATCCTGAACAGAGCACCAAAAAAGTCCAGCACCATTTGGGAGGTAGATGGAATTAGAATTTAATGTGACAGAACAACAAAAATAGCATACTGGTTTTGGCAAAACTTTCAGCCTTCTTCACTGCATTAGCTTACATGAATCCATTACACATTTGAATAGTATTACATTAAACTATATTCAAAGCCGATTGGTATATGCCAGAATTAACTTAATTCATTAAGGCTGGGCTTGAACAAAGCCCCCAGCCTGACAATCCAACCAGATTCTTTATTGTTTAGTATAGAATGCCAGCCTGCTTTATTAGATTTATGTCCTTGGATTTTTATCAATGATGGTGAATTGAAGTTTAGCAGTGATATAGGTCATTGTATGTTTGTAGAGAGCACTAGAAATTCTTTTAGTTCTTATGTCACTAAGATGTTCACTGATCCTGTGTCTAAATGGCCTGGATGTTTGCCCTACATAAAAAGCAGAACAAAAACAGGCGGCCAGATAAATGCCCCTGTCACTGCTACAGTCGCCAAAGCATCGGATTTCAAAAATATGTGGTGTATTACTTCTGGTAAATTCTTTTGTTTTACATATATATGTACAAAAACTACAGTGGCCGCAAGGGTTACTACCCACTAACTTCTACCCAAATAAGGTGACTTGTGTGGTGGTAGGTAAAGAATGTTTGTAGTGGGTTAAATTGGAATTAATGGTACGGCCTCTTCTATATGAAAAAAGACACTGGGAAAAGTATTCCAACTAATTTCTCATTTGCCAACAAAATGTCCCAATGATTGTTGTTAATGTTTCTGAAACCATCTATATTGCTTCCAAATGTTGTAACCAAACAAATGGGTTGGGGAGACTGTGCATCCTTACCTTTGGGTCCCTTGCCATAACTTAACTTCTTCCTATCTTGTTCAGTGGCAAAAGAACATGCCCTGTTAATGTTGTTTACATGGTAACCCCTATAAATCTTTGTGAAAGATCACTTTTACTGGTGTTGTAGGCTGCATCTGATGAACATATATGCTTAATGTATAGAAATTGGGATTTCGGGATATTCCAGATGATGTGGGAGTAGTGATGACTGGAAGCATGCAGTAGGGTGTTGAATTGGGGGAATTTTCTATGAACCTGTGTTTCAAGTGTATGATCATCCTGTCGTAAAATATGGACGTCCAGGAATGTAATTGCTTTATAGTCATTAAGTGTGAAATGAATTCCCCATTTATTCTCATTTAAGTATTCTACAAATTCCTCTGCATATCCAGCATCCCCTCTCCACACCATCCAACAATCATCCAGGTAACGTCTCCAAATATCCATGTCGTCTAGGAAAATGTGGTTCTCGTATATCAGTTGTTCCTTGATGTAGCCCATGAAGAGGTCTGCATAAATGGGAGCGAAAGACGCTCCCATGGCCGTACCTCTGATCTGCCAGTAACATCTCCCATGGAACATCTCCCATGGAACTAAAAAACATTCTTAGTAAGAACATGTTCAGCTGAACAAACAAGAAGAGTGTTAAAACCGGGAGTATATAACTCCGCTTTGTCCAGCCAGAATTGAATAGCTTCTAATCCTGCCCAATGTGGGATGTTCGTGTATAGGGCAGTAATGTCCAGTGTGCATAAAAGCCAACCTGGTTCCATCTGTGTGTCATTTATAATGTTAAGAAACTGAGTGGTATCTTTAATTCAAGATCTGACCAGAGGAAGAAGTGGTTGTAGGTATTCACTAAGGAAAGCCGATAGTGGTTCCGTCAGAGATCCTCAACCCGAGACATTTGGTCTGCCTGGTGGTTTGGTAGGATGTTTATGTATTTTGGGAAGGAGGTATAAATATTGTGACCTAGGATCTTGGACCGTCAACTGATAACCTGTCCTCTGGTCGATGATCCCTTCCTCCTGTGCCAGTTTTAAAAAGGCATCAATTTCTTGTTTATATCTGAATGTTGGGTCCAGGGGCATATGCGTATAAAATTTATTGTTGGACAGTTGTGTTGTGGCTTCTGTTTCATACATACTCCAGTCCATAATGACTACTGCCCCAGCTTTATCAGCTGGTAAAATAACCAGGTCATGATTGTTGCGGAGTCTATGGTAAGGCATCTCGTTCCTCGTTCCTGTTTAGTGAGATTCTGTTTGTTGTTAATATGTATGTTCATGTTAAAGTGCAAATTTTTCAGTACATATTCTTTAAAAAATGAGACATGTTTGTCCATGGGAGGTATAAAGCTAGATTTGTAGAAGTGAAATCCAGTAGATCTTAGAGATTGATTTGAATCTGAAAAAAGCAATTTGAGGTTAAGGATTCTACAGAATTCATGAATGGCATTAACAAGAACATGTTCAGCCACAAAAAAAAAGATGGAACAAAATTCAATCCTTTGTTCAATAATTTTATTTCAACATCTGACAAAGGTTTGGAAGAAATGTTATTAATGTTTAGTGCGTCAGAATTTTGTCCAAGAGTTGTTGAATGTTTTGTACCTCTCCATTGCCCCCCCCCCCCCCCCGTGTTTCTTGTCCCTAAAGGGTCAGTACTAGGTTTCCTCTTCGCTACTGGAGATTCCACAGTGGAGATATGAGCGAGATCCGTGGCTGAGGACGAGTCATCCCCTGATGTCCCCCCATGGGTGTGACTCCTATTCCTAAGTATAGATCTGGGTCTTTTTTTCTTATTGATTTGTTTATTCCCCGATTCTTGGAATCTAACACTCTTGTTTGAATCAAATGGTTTCCTTCTGTCATAATCTAAAATATCTCTGTTGAATTTTTGGGTTTTCCTCTTTAACAATTGTTCAAGAGTTGAAAGGTCTGTGGCCAAAACATTAAGATGTTTATTAAAGAAGGATTCTCCTTCATATATTCGAACTTCCTCACAGTTGTTGGTTACTTCTATAATGTTTAGATCTATAGTTCTTTCATAATATGAGATGAGAGCATCTGTAAACAGCATCGAAGCTTTGTGTTGGGCTTGAGCCCAATCTTGGGATAATTTTTCATCTATCTGACTTAAGGGTTGTGTGTGGACCCGTAAACCTCTAGGAGTAATGTCCTTTATTTTATATGCTTTAAAAAGCTTCAAATGCCAAATGTTAGATCCAAGTGTTCTCATACTCTTAGTAAGTTTTTGGAATAAAGTCCCACAAAGGCAATCAGGATTATCCTTATCCAAAGTAGTGTTGTCTGAACCTAATGATTATAATCCAAAATCTGGCAAATTATCCCGGTCCACTGAGAGACCTTCTAACAGTTTTGTAAGCTCCATGATGAATCCTATATGTATGAGTGAACCAACCAAAACTGTGTTCCTGTAGCCTAAATGGTATGGCTTAAGGCCAAAAATCCCTTCCCCAACTTCAAATACAATTAGGGTTGATTGTGATAAGCTGCTATATATAAAAAATGAATAACATAAACAGTATTTCCCAATTTTTGATGGACAACAACAATGTAAGGACATCAGTGTTAGAAATATCAAAAATAAAAAATCAAAAACCTAATCGTTGGATAGCCCACTAACAGTTCATGGACTAAATGCAAAGTGCAGCCAGCTGGGATCCAAAAAATTGTCTATATTGTATATCTATAAACAAATGTTAAGCCAAAATTCAACATCTATCAGTAAGGAGCTAATACACTATTAAGACAATAATAAAGTCCTCCATTAGTATTAATAAAAGGGAATGCAATAACTGGGAATATGATTGTTGATTTCCTAGTAAATCGAGCATAAATGTTCGATACAAAAAAATCCACCTCTAATTATTTGTAAGACATGATATTGTCCATGTGAATTCAAAACACTTCAGCACAAAATGTGGATGTTCATATAAGAGTTGACTTTCGTCACAACTCAAACTTGCTATAAGCTCATAAGCTAACTTTCTTAACTCCACTTATAAATTACATGTGCCGTAGAACAAGTTATATTCTTTAACTCCCAATGGGCTCTTGTTGTTAGGAACTATGTAATGCAAATCAGTTCCCATTTTATTTGCCCCCGAAATACAAACATATAGGCATACAGCACCACATTCATAGAACTTGAAATGGAATCTCAAAGTGAAAGCACCAAACTCAGCTAAAGCGGCTGCAGTTTGTATATCCAGTTACTGGGTAATTTCAATAAAATCTAATATATTTGTTATGAAAAACACAACCTATGTATAGTTATGTCCAAATCCTAAATAATATCACCAATATGCTTGTATACCAAATATTATGTATAGACTGCATCCTAAAATTAAATGCAGCCCATAATCATGACATGCTAGATGCAAAAACATTAATCAAATAATTGCAGTCCAAAAAATAATATAGTATATAAAGACAAAATTCAGTATAACTTTGTTACAACCTTCAAATAAAGTTATAAATAATGATGCGATTCCTAATCAGACAAATATGGGATTAGTCAGTCACCACAATGTTTGTAGATCCAAAATGGGCCCCACTCCCAAGTAATGAGGCAGTTATGTTCACAAATCTCTGTTGCAAGATGGCGTCCATCTAAAGAATGGCTCACCAAATAGAAACCGTTCATATGGGAACACATAGCTCACGAAGCCAGTGTGCCGAACAGTCACAGCCCTTAAGGCTAAACAACACACCTGATACAATTGTAATAGGTGACTCTATCGTCCGGTACACTGACGTCCCGCTCACCAGGCTGAACAAGGAGAAGGTCACTGTGAGCTGCCTGTCGGGCGCTAGGATCCGCCACATAACACACGCACTCAGGTCACTCCAAGGCAAGTGCAAATATGACTCAGTCATTGTCCATGCTGGTGTGAATGACCTGAGACGTACCTCCCTGGACTACATGAAAAGAAACATAGAGGAGCTCTCTGAGCATGTAGCCCAGGCCGGTATGACCCTGACCTTGAGTAGCATCTTACCCTCACCAAGAATGATGCCACAGTATGAAGACAAGGTGATCAATTTCAACAATTGGCTTAAGTATTGGTGTCATTCAAAGGGGATCCAATGCCTGTCAGCCTGGGATGACATGCTCGACAAGCCACAATGCTTCGCTAGGGACGGCTTGCACCTGTCACCCCTGGGCTTTTGGATATTGGTAAAGGCTCTTGCTACCCCCATAGTGCCTTTTTTAGGCAAGGCTCAAAAGACAAACCCACCTCCATAGGTATCACAAGGGATAAGAAACTGAGTAATGCTACTCAACGCCAGAAGTCTAAACCTCATGATGCATGCACTCGAAACTCTCCTTAGCATGGAGAACATCGATATCTGTGCAGTAACAGAAACCTGGTTAAAGGCTCCCGAGAGCACCCCAGCACTACCAGGTTATACCTCATACCATGCTTTTTGGCCCCAAAACTTGGACCGAACCACAAAAGGAGGGGGAGTATCAATATTCGTCAGATATCCGCACCTCCAGGTTGGTGGCACAGCACGAAGCATCAGAAACTATCCATGTGCAACTAACAGTGGGTAAAATTGCCTTCCAGTTTATAGCCTGCTACAGACCACCCTCCCAAACCCAGGAACCCCACTCGGCCTTCCTGAGAACACTGGAAAATATGAAGGTGTCTCCAAACACCATTCTATTGGGCGACTTCAACTACCCAAACATAGACTGGGAGCATTACTCTAGCTCCAACACCCTATCCCAAATGTTCCTAGAATTTATAAACTCAAATGCTATGGAACAACTTGTTACCACTCCCACAAGAGGGGGAAAACATACTGGACCTGATCATCACCAACATGGGGACTCTATGCTCCAGACCAGAAGTGTATCCCTCACTAGTAAGATCAGACCATAAACTAATCTCACTGGATATTCACATCCCGACCCCACCCTCTGCCCAGAAAACCACAGTGAAAAACTTCTCTAAAGCAAATTTCACACTCCTCAAAACCGAGGTGGAATCCTTCAAAGCCCCGGGCCTGTGGAAAATACGGCCCAGACCGCAGAATCCTTTATAAACGCATTCTGTGAACACCTTCAGGAATGCATGGATCATGCAATCCCAAATAAAACCAAGACCAAATCCTCCAAAGGCAGACGTCCTGTCTGGTGGACCCCAGCCATAAACAAACTATACAGTAGAAGGAGGAAGCTACTACATGATAGAGCAAAATCCCAAAAAGGGAAGGCATCTCTGATCAGTATTAGCAAAAAACTATGGGCACTCATAAAATCGTCTAAGGCCAGCTTCGAGAGAAAAATTGCACAGGACACTAAGGATAATCACAAGGCTTTCTTTAGTTATGTTAGGAACCTGGGTGGGAATTCCCAGATATGTTCAGAATTAGTCAAAAATGACAAATACACCGAACCCACAGACATTGCCAACATCCTAGCTGACAGGTTCAGCGCAAACTCCCCCCCCCACCAAAAGGGCGAATATTCCAGCAGAGTGCTGCCCCCCTGACATCTCAGATGCTCAGGTAAGAGCCGCCCTCTCCAAAGCAAAAAACACAGCATCAATGGGACCAGACGGTGTCCCGGGCTGCGTCCTACATGAACTCCAAGAAGAGCTAAACCCAAACATAAAATTACTGTTCAATCTCAGCCTTAGTAGAGGATATGTACCCAAAGAGTGGCGTACAGCAACAGTGGTCCCTCTCCACAAAGGTGGTGCCTCAACGGATCTTGGAAACTATTGCCCCATAAGCCTGACTAGCTTGGTCTGCAAAGCTATGGAAAGGATCATCATGGACCTCATAAATAAAGATATTGGGGACCTACAGACACTGGATCCTACCCAGTTTGGCTTTAAGGGCAGATCCTGCCTCTTAAACCTGGTTGATTTCTTTGAAACAGTCACCAAGGCCATTGATGAGGGGAAGGTGGTCCACACAGCCTACCTGGACCTCGCAAAAGCCTTCGATACAATACCCCACTCGGGCATTATAGATAAGCTCACCAGCTTAAATATAAACCCCTATGTCACTAGATGGGTTACAAACTGGATCAAGGACAGAACCCACATGGTTAGAATTGCTGGAGCCATGTCAGACTACAAACCAGTTACAAGTGGCGTCCCACAAGGCTCAGTCCTGGGACCTCTCTTGTTCGGTATATATTTCTCGGAGGTACAGGCAAACACGGAAGGACTGTGGCTGACCAAGTTCGCAGATGACTGCAAACTGGGCGCCATAATCGACTCTCCAGCCGACATAAGCATCTTCCAAAAGGGCCTCATAGAAACAGACAACTGGTGCCAGAGCCATGGCCTCAAGCTAAACGCCAAAAAGTGTATAGTCATCCCCTTTGGCAAAAACAAAGTGTCCACAAATTACCACATAGGTGGTAATCCATTAAGTACAGAAGAAATAATTAGGGACCCAAGTTGATAGCAGTCTCTCATTTGACAACCACATGGCCAAAGTGGTTAGAAAAACATTTTATGTAGCCCACCTAATCATGAAGGGATTCACATCTAGATCAGGGGAGGTCATTGTGCCTCTTTACTCATCCCTCATCAGGACCATAATTAAGTACGATGCCCCTTTTGGGATGTACCTTACCAGACACCTGCAGCAACTGGAAAGACCCCAAAAGTACCTCACTAACAGGATCAAAGGGCTCAAACAGATGCCATATGCTGCCCGGTTAAAGAAACTCCAGCTCTACTCAGTGGCATACCGCCTGCTCAGAGGTGATCTGTGCCTGACGTATAAAGCCATGTCCAACCCGGAATTAATGGACATGCTGCACCTCAGAAAATCCAAATCCCATCGAGCTACGCGCTAGAGAGACTTGAACCTCAGCACTGAAATAAATATGACATGTGGAGGGACAGATTCATAACCCAGAGGCTCCCTTCACTCTGGAATAAAATCCCAGTCCAGGTTAGGCAGAGTCCCTCATTGACTCTCTTCAAGAGGAATCTTGATGAGTGGATGGGAGATCGTAGGTTTACCCCAGGTATCACTTCTGTGTCACTGTTAGACAGAGGCACAGTATACTAACCTCTAAAAAGGGCATAGCAAAATTAATTTAAAATGGGTGGTGAAAGCCAAACACACACTGGCTAGGCTTATAAATGCCCTAGGGCAGATAGCCTAGTATGAACCTATGAGACAGTCATAAAATGCACCAACAGTCTTCCCCACCTAGTATATCCAGAAGGCCAATTGACAAACATATACAACCAATAATCCCTTAAAATCCACCCTAAACAAGAAAAAGTCCCTGTTGCAAAATAATGTTCATAGGCCCGCACTCATAAGGCATAGAACGTTGCCAAACGCTTGAAACTCCAAGTAATTAAACAGTTTACTTGCCAAAACCCAATGGTCCTGAGTCCCGTTCACCTAAGTGTAATCACACAATCCACCAAACTACCACTTAAAATCGTAGCTTCTTCTTCCATAAAGGTAAAGATTCAAACAAAAGTTTTCGTCAAGCCCCTTACCAACATTCTTCGAAAAAATTTTTGTTTTGGATGTTAACTTACTGGGTAGTTGACTTACCTGGATCAGAGTCCAATTGTAATGTAGTCCCAAATGTCCATGTCCTTAATATGAATGCATAGCCATTCAACATTAAACCAACCCTTTTACAACATAGCTTCTTGCGTTTTTATGGCAAGATAATGTAATATTATAGATGGAGAGCACTATTCCCTTGTTCGGTCATGCAGATCAAAACCATATACTACCAGCAGTAAACACTAAATCTCCAGCAAGTACTAAGGGCCAAATCAGTCCAAAAAATATATATCCAGTTATTGTATCGAAATCCAAATCGGGTTGTAATATAATCCTAAATGCCACTGCCCTCAAACAAGCCCTTGGAGATTGTAGCTTCTTATATTTTTGTAACGAGACAAATATTGTGGTTTCAGCCTATGTTATAGGTCAAAAATGCTGTTACCTTATTCGGCTAACCGATAAAGCCCATTCACATAGTGTCAGCAGCAAACGCCAAGTTTGTAGCAAGTTTGTTGAGGCCAAATGAGTCCAATAAATTATATCCGCAATAAGGATAACCAGACCAGGAGGCAAATATAAAATGTGTAGAGAATTCAAAAGTATAATCCAAAAATTGTAATTCAAAAGTATAATCCAAAAATTGTAAAATCACAAATCCATCCCATCTCCACCAAGGTGTCTCCAGTGCGGAAAACAATGCTGAAACCTTACTCAACCCTATGCAAGTGAGACAAGTTGTAAGGACCAAACCAAATGAATTCAAAAGCACCAAAAAAAGTCCAGCACCATTCGGGAGGTAGATGGAATTAGAATTTACTGTGGCAGAACAACAAAAACAATATACCGGTTTCAGCAAAACTTACAGCCTTCTTCAGTGCATTAGCTTACATGAATCCATTATACATCTAAATAGTATTACATTAAACCATATTCAAAGCAGATTGGTATATGCCAGAATTTACTTAATTCATTAAGAAGGGCTTGAACAAAAAGCCCCCAGCCTGACAATCCAACCAGATTCTTTATTGTTTAGTATAGAATGCTAGCCTGCTTTATTAGATTTATGTCCTTGGATTTTTATCAATGATGGTGAATTGAAGTTTAGCAGTGATATAGGTCATTGTATGTTTGTAGAGAGCACTAGAAATTCTTTTAGTTCTTATGTCACTAAGATGTTCACTGGTCCTGTGTTTAAATGGCCTAGATGTTTGCCCTACATAAAAAGCATAGCAAAAACAGGTGGCCAAATAAATGACCCAGTCACTGCTGCAGTTGCCAAAGCATCTGATTTCAAAAATATGTGGTGCATTACTGCTGGTAAATTCTTTTATTTTCCATATACATCCTGAACAGAGCACCAGGAACCGTTCAATGATATCTACATTCTGCTGTTTTAGTTAGGCATTCGTCTTGTCTGCTGCTATCTTCCAAAAGCCTCACAGATTAGCTGGATGTCATTGTCAGTCAAAAATTACATAGCTCATTCAAATCCTGCAATCTTTTAAACCTTGTTCCTCCTCTACATGTATTGTTCCCACAGTTCCCATTTTTCCTATGTAATTTGCTCCTAACTTTTTCTAAAAATCCTAATTTCAGTTGTTTTATCTCTGTTACTATGTTCACTACTTCTAGTAAAGTTCATTTAGACTTTGATTTCCGTTTTCTTGTAATTGCTTTTTTTGGCTGCCACCATAATATTGTAGAGACCGATTTTAGTATGAGGATGTAATTAGCATGTAGTATAGTAGAGGATGATGAGAAATAGGAAACACACCCCGGGGATCACGTCTGTGGCTCTGCTCGACAGGGGTACAGGAAGTTAACTTTCTTGGGTGGCGTAAGCCAGGGAACCTTGTTGGCTAGGCTTACTTAGGCCCTTGGGCAGATAGCCTGGTACCTACCTATGAACCTATGGGATGCTTGTAGTGAAGTCATTAATAAAGAAGAACAAATGTGGTCTTACCAGTGATCCCTAGGACCACCTGTTGTAATGTTAGTAGGGGTGGAAAGCTGCTTGCTGAATAGCATTCTCAAATTTATTTTAGGTATATGTTTTGACATTGTTAAATCACATTTTAAGCAATGACACGATAACACACAACTAATAGAAAAGAAAACAAAACCATAGTAACCTTGTTCATTATTTTCATGCAGTGTTTGTATGTTTGCTTTTTAACAGTTATCATTCACTCTAACATTTTGTAAATTGCTTACTTTCTGCATTCCCTTATACCTCATTCCTCCTGAACATGATTTTTTTATGTATTATTCTCACAAGTATTTATTTATGTGTAGTTTATTTCCTCTTTTTATAAAGATTTCACTTCCATTCTTTTATCTTCTTTAAAACAGTCGATGCTTCATTTACTGTTGGCTTCGATTTTGATTTCCATTTTCTGGGAATTGCTTTTTGGCTGCCAGTAGCATTAAACTTACTAAGGTCTTACTGTGTGTGTAGGTGGGTCTATATTAGAGCACCGAATGCTTAAAAAAGCGAACGGTGATTAATCTACCCTATGTAAGCGAAAGCTTACAATGTCGAACTGTCAGAACAATGATTTTTTCCAAGGGAAAAAAAATCGCTGTTCCAATAAAAAATAAAATACTTTAAACATTACATTAAGTGGGGGGCTTTGCCCCCCACACCTCCTCCACTTAAATATACCAACTCTGACACCGCACTACAGTGCCGAAAATGGCAAAGTAGCAAAGCGGCCAAGCAAATTCTTTCCCAGGGAAAGAATTCGCTTAGAAGCAGCTTCGATATTTTGCAGTTTTGGTCTTTTCAATTCGACCAAGATGCATTCGAAAGAATGTGTCTTCAGTCTTCTAAGAGGGAACCATGTAGGTAATTTAGACCCTATGTCCCATCTCACAAGAACAATTTCCTTAGTTGTAATGATATGCTTTCCCCAAAATTTCTGACAGAGTACTCTGTAGGGAATTCTTTTACCTCTGTCAACTCATTACATTCCCCAAAAAAAGTTCCCATTTATCCCGTCTTTCCCATCTCATATCCAACATTTGCTGTCTACCTGAGGAAAAATTCTCAAAAGAGTGAAGTGTGCTTGGAGTATGGAAATAACTTGTACAGACACTTCAGAAATATTAACACTTGTGGACTTTGTTGCATAGTTAGGAGCCGTACAGATTTCCTTCTGTTGTTCCTTTGTAAATGCCATTACAGTTTATCTTCCCATTCTTTTCTAACCTCTTCTGTTTGATTCTTATAGTTGTCATAGACCGTTTCCTATGTCCTACTAATATTCCCTTTTTACAGTAGCTTCTGTTCTGAACTCGCCTAAAAATTCTCCAGGAGCTGGTCTTTCACTTAGTACTCCCCATCTCCTTTTTATTTGCATATACTCTATCAGTTATGGGTAGGGCAGGCGTTCTCTAACCTGAAGTCCAAGCTTCTGTTTGATCTCATCCCACTCTGTTACTTTCCCTTTTTAGTCATTTGCTCCCTTCATTCCTTTGTTAATTTCCTCTCGTAAATTTCTGCATACTGTTGCCTATTTTCTAAACCCCTACTTGCACTCACCCCATTGATAAAATCTCCATTCGCCATTCCTATGTTTACTTAGTTCTTAGAATGCTTTTCTGCCACTTTATAAGTTCATAGGTTCATACTAGGCTATCTGCCCTAGGGCATTTATAAGCCTAGCCAGAGTGTGTTTGGCTTTCGCCACCCATTTTAAATGAATTTTGCTATGCCCTTTTTTGAGGTTAGTATACTGTGCCTCTGTCTAACAGTGACACAGTAGTGATACCCTGGGTAAACCTACGATCTCCCATCCACTCATCAAGATTCCTCTTGAAGAGAGTCAATGAGGGACACTGCCTAACCTGGACTGGGATTTTATTCCAGAGTGAAGGTAGCCTCTGGGTTATGAATCTGTCCCTCCAGCATGTCCTATTTATTTCAGTGCTGAGGTTCAAGTCTCTCGAGCGCGTAGCTCGATGGGATTTGGATTTTCTGAGGTGCAGCATGTCCATTAATTCCGGGTTGGACATGGCTTTATACGTCAGGCACAGATCGCCTCTGAGCAGGCGGTATGCCACTGAGTAGAGCTGGAGTTTCTTTAACCGGGCAGCATATGGCATCTGTTTGAGCCCTTTGATCCTCTTGGTGAGGTACTTGTGGGGTCTTTCCAGTTGCTGCAGCTGTCTGGTAAGGTACATCCCAAAATATCTTTCCCCACTTTATCATCCTTCTCCTTTTTGATTAATAACCTTTATACTTGTGTTAATATATCTATATATAGCTATATGTATGTGTATATATGCATTTGTATGGGTAGATGTTTTATTGCTATAGGCTTTGTTTTAGCTTTATAAATTTTATATTGTGAAAAGACTTGCAAGTGCCTCAGAATGTTCCACAACAAAGTACCATCGTAGACTTTAAAATTAAGCATTTTTCTTTTTTCATTAGACACAGAGATTAGACAAGTGCCGTCTGAAAAGCTGCAATTGTGCCAGAAGCTCAGAGAACAGTTGGATGCTTTAGAAAAAGAAACATCAGCTAAGCTTTCAGAAATGGATTCCTTCAGCAGCCAACTTGAGGTAATGTTTTTTTTTTTTTTTTTTTACATGAATGCAGGTATTTGTTTTTATGACCACTAAATCATCACAATTTGTGCCGTACATATTTTAGTATACTCATAGTTCTTGCAAAAGGTTATTTCTAACATTTTGGCCGTACAGTGAAAGATTTCCTTGTCACCTGTTTTAATATTTTGGTAGCATACTTACACCTAAGAAATGTGCTACTTGTGTTTGGCATTAAACATTTTTTCCTCTAAAGCAGCAGAGGATTAGATCTTTTTTGTGTGTGTAAAGTTATATTCAGTCTTGTATTGCATTTAATTGCTAGTGACAAGTCTTAGCAGAAGTACCAAGAACAGGATCGAAACCCTCTGTTGTTTTAGGAGGACGAGTATGCCACTGGTCAAATTCAGGTTTCTGTCTCTAAAGGCAGAGATCTCCCTTTCAAGAAAAATTTCATTGAGGTTATTATATTGTTCTTCAGATGGTCTGGAATGCAGCCTTACACCAGAAGGATTTCCAGTGTTAGCAGAGTTGTCTATTGGGACTTGGCTCAAGTTGGTGAACTTGCCTTTACTGCTTTACCAGTTCACATATTAGTGTGGCAGTAGAAGGTCATACCTCAGACTTCACTAGGAATCATCACTGTGCTAATAGTAGAACCTGTTCTACCCTTCCTGAGAAGTGGAGCAGCCAATGGGCATTTTAAACACCTATAGGTTCATAGGTAGGTACTAGCCTGTCTGCCCAAGGGCATTTATAAGCCTAGCCAGAGTGTGTCGGCTTTCACCACCCCATTGATTAATTAACTGATCCTCTGTCAAGCAGAGCCAATAAAGTGATCCCAGGGGTGTATTTTCTGTTACCCATCCACTCATCAAGGTTTCTCTTGAAGAGCGTTAGTGAGGGGCTCTGCCTAATGTAGTTTGGAATTTTTTTACAAAACATGGGGAAGTCTCTGTGACAGGAATCTATCCTTACAGCAAGTTCTATTTATTGTTGTGGCGAGGTTTAGCTCACTAGAGCACGTGGCTCACAGTGACTTGGATTTCTTTAGGTGGAGCATGTCCATCAGTTCTGAGTTGGACATGGCTTTGTAAGTCGGGCAGAGATCACCTCTGAGTAAGCGATATGTCACTGAGTACAGCTGGAGTTTTTTCAGTCGGGCTGCATAGGACATATGTCTGAGGCCAGTAATCCTCTTGGTGAGGTACTTTTGTGGTCTCTCCAGCTGTTGGAAGTGTCTTGTGAGGTACATCCCAAATGGGGCATTGTACTCTATGATGGGTTTGATGGGTGATGAGTAGAGGGGCACTATAACCTCTTTATTTCTAGATGCTTACCCTTTAGTAACTAGATGGGCCACATAGAAGGATTTCCTGACTACTTTGGCAATATGATTGTCAAAGGAGAGATTACTTTCTACCTGGGTCCCCAGATCTCTTATTACCCCTTCTGTATTAAGGGGGCTGCCACCTATGTGGTAATTCATGGGTGTTTTGTTTTTCCCAAACGGGATGACACTGCATTTTTTGGCATTTAGCTTGAGGCCATGACTTTGACACCAGGTGTCTGTCTCAGTAAGGCCCTTTTGGAGGATGTCTGTGTCAGCCGGAGAGTCAATTATGGCTCCCACTTTGCAGTCATCAGCAGACTTGGTTAGCCACAGTCCTCCTGTGTTTGCCTGTACTTCTGAGAAGTATATGCCGAACAGTAGGGGTGCCAGGACCGAGCCTTGCGGGACACCACTTGTGACTAGTTGAAAGTCGGACCTGGTGCTCGCTATTCTTACTGTGTGAGTTCTGTCTGTAAGCCAGTTGGCAACCCATCTCGTGACGTAGGGGTTTATGTTCAGGCTGGTGAGTTTTTCTGTAATACCAGAGTGGGGAATGATGTTGAATGCCTTGGCGAGATCAAGGTAGGCTGTGTGAACAACCTTTCCCTCGTCTATGGCCTTGGTGACTGTCTCGAAGAAGTCAACCAGGTTTAGTAGGCATGATCTGCCCTTAAAGCCGAACTGGGTCGGGTCAAATGTTTAGAGGTTCCCAATGTCTTTCTTAATGCGTTCCATGATGATGCACTCCATAGCCTTGCAGACCAGGCTAGTCAGGCTTATGGGGCGATAGTTACCAGGGTTAGTTGTGGCCCCTCCTTTGTGGAGTGGAGTAACCGTTGCGGTGTGCCATTCTATGGGCACGTAGCCTGTGGAGAGGCTGAGGTTGAACAGCGTGTTTAGGTGGGGGGTTAGTTCATTCTATAGTTCATGCAAGATGCATCCTGGGACACCATCTGGCCCCATTGACGCTGTGTTTTTGGCTTTTGAAAGAGCTCTTTTCACCTGTGCATCTTTGATTTCCGAGACACTACACTTTTCCGGTATTGTTGTGGGCCCTTCTGAGGGTGAGAGGGAGGTGAAGTTTGCACTGAATCTGCCTGCTAGGATGCTGGCAATATCAGTAAGTTCAGTATATTTTGTACTATTGTGCACTAGTTCAGTGCATATCTGCGAGTTGCCACTTAGATTCTTAACATAGCTAAAGAAGGCTTTGTGGTTATCTTTTGAATCCTTGGCTATTTTTCTTTCGAAGTTAGCCTTGGATGATTTTATGAGGGACCTTAGTTTCTTACTGATACTGATCAGGGATGGCTTTCCTTCTTGGGATTTGCTTTTTTTCTGAACTAATTTCCTCCTCTTATTGTATAGCCTGTTTATGGCAGGATTCCACCAGACTGGTTTCCATCTCTTAGAGGAGTGAGTCTTGGTTTTGCTGGGGATGGCATGATCCATGCATCCTTGTAGGTGCTCATAGAGTGCATTTGTGAAGGTTTCTGCATCTTGGGCAGTGTTATCCTTTAGCGTGGGGGCTGTGAAACTTACCGCCTCTGTCTTAAGTAAGGCGAAGTTTGCTTTAGAAAAGCTTTTTACTATGGTTTCCTTAGTTGGGGGGTGTTGGTGGGGTGTGGACATCCAGAGTGATTAGTTTATGGTCTGATCTTACCAGTGACAGGTTGACTTCTGGTGTGCAACACCTGTCGCCAATGTTTGTTATGACCAGGGTCCAATATGTTTTCACCTCTGATAGGGGAGTTTACCAGCTAATCCAGGGCATTTTAGTTGATAAATTCCAGGAAGTGCTGGGCCTGGGAGTTTGTACTTGAGTAGTTTTCCCAGTTAATGGTAGGGTAATTGAAATCTCCCACTGTCAGGGTGTTTGGTAGGACCTTCATGTTTTCCAGTGTCTCCAGGAAGGTGGAGTGGTAGTCCTGGGTCAGGAGGGTGATCTGTAGCAGGCCACAATTTGCATTGCAGATTTGCCCGATATTAGTTGCACATGGATGATCTCAGAGGTATCATGCTGTGGCCACTAACCTGGAGGTGTAGGTATCCTTGATGAATATGGATACACCCCCTCCTTTTGTGTTTCGGTCCGTGTTCTGTGGCCTAAACATGTGGTACGAGTTGTAGTCCGGTAGTGCTGGGGTGCTCTGTGGAGCCTTGAATCAGGTTTCAGTTACTGCACAGATGTCGACGTTCTTCATACTGAGGAGTGCTTCAAGTGCGTGCATTTTGAGATTTAAACTCCTGGCGTTGAGTAGCATAACCCTCATTTTTTAATTGTGCTGTTTACAGAGGTGGGTTTGACTTTTGAGCCTTGCCTAAAAAAGGCACTGTGGGAGCAGCAAGAGCCTTAGGCAGTATTCGAAAGCCTAGGGGTGACAGGTGCAAGCCATCTCTTGCGAAGCAACGCGGCTTGTCAAGCATGTCTTCCCAGGCTGACAGACACTGGATCCCCTTTGAATGACACCAGAAGCTTAGCCAATGGTTGAACTTGATCATTTTTTCTTTATACTGAGGTATCATTCTTGGCGAGGGCAGGATGCTGGTCAGGGTCATACCATCCTGGGCCACATGATCAGCGAGCTCTTCCATGGGGCGGATTCTGGCTTCCGGCAGGCAGCTAACAGTAACCTTCTGCTTGTCCAGCCTAGTGAGTGGGACATCAGTGTGCCTGACTATAGTATCACCTATTACTAGTGTGTTAGGTATGTTATTTCACCTTAAGGGCTGTGATTGTGCAGCACACTGATTTTGTGTTTTATGTGTTGTCTAGTTTGTGACGGGAGGTGCAGGTTGTTCGGGTGTCTGCTTTGAAGGTCTCTGATGCTTTGTAGGTTTTTATTTAGAGCCTCTGAGTATGATTTTGTGAATTTATGTGTATTTTTTGCCAGTGCTGGTTTAGTAGGTCTCTGTGTGGCTGGAGGTGTGATGCAAGTGTTAACCTTCGCCTATTGACGGTCTGTTCCAGTCTTGGGTGGAGACAGATTAGCCTCCAGTTTGGCTGTATAATTGCATCTCTCGCATATGTTAGTGTTTTGTGGTAGGAGGAGGGGGTTATCTGTGTACATGAGGCAGTTGTAACATTGCCTCAGGATACCCAGATTCACTAGCTGGACTGGAGAGTACACCTGAAATTGCCCTTTGGTCATGCCTGAATAGTAATGTGAGCTGCTTAGTCGCTTGGTTGGTGAGGGGTGAATAAAGAGCCTTGCTGGGCAATCAAGTTTCAGGGTATATTAGTGCTTGCTATTAGGTCTGAGCAAGTGCTGGGCTGTAGGATGCTGTTTGAGTGTTTAGGTTGAGTGTTAGACTAGTTTCAAGAGAAAAACTGAAGAGGAGACTTAGTGGAGTCTGGAATAATTTAACCCTAGCTAACTGGCACTGCCCAGCACACAAAAGCGTACTTATGCAGTTTTTATAGCAGGGAAATGAGAGAGAGAGAAATTAGCCCAAAATGGCCAATAAACTACTAACATCTGGGCTGGAACCACTCCTCCAGTGACAGATAGGCTGCTCAAAGCTCCCCTCTCTCACAGGTGAACAGAGAAAACTTCCTTCTATCCAAGTAAGGTATGGGCAACTCAGAAACTTCTAACACAGCCCTGAATTCAGCACAAAGCTCCCCTCTCTCACAGGTGAACAGAGAAAACTTCCTTCTATCCAAGTAAGGTATGGGCAACTCAGAAACTTGTAACACAGCCCTGAATTCAGCACTAGCCTGAAAACTGGACTATATTAGCTTAGAAAGGTGGGAAACAAGGATTTTTGTTTTTTGGAAAAGATAAGGCAAAAACAGTAAACAATACACTTAAAACAGCCATCCCAAGCCATTTTTTCAATACCCATGTCCATCTCCTTTTGTGGGTTGCTGTTGTCACAAATGGAAGTCCTACCTTTGCCACCAACTCTAGCAGAGGTTTTTCACTTAGCATTTCCCTATACTCTGATATAAATCCCTGGTAGGGAAGGCAGTCTTTAGCCTGCAGTTCAGATGTCTTCTTGGCCTCATCCCACTCTATTTTTCCCTCTAGTTATTTGCTTCCAATACCTTGGTTCCTTTGCCAGTTATCTCTTGTAAATTCCAGCCCCCTCTTGCCTATTTTGTATAACCTTACTTGCAGTCATCTTATTGGCAAAATCTTTCTTCATTCTCTTCTTGACTTCATTCTTTGAATACTTCCCTCCACTTGAACATAGTATTCTGTATGGTTGTTATTATTCTCCTTAATGATCTGCATCCAAAATCCCACTCTCTTTACTTCTTCAGCTTTTCATCATCATCATCTGTTTCTACTTCAAATGATTACCTTCTGCTTGTATTATGTGTATATGAGCCTTGATTGTGTAGCTTTAAAGTGTTGCTTCAGATCAGGTAATCTGATTTTTAATTTATTTATTTTACATTTATTTTCTGCGAAAGTCCGACTGGCACAGGTCCATTTTCAGTAAGGCCCGGGTAATGCATATGATTACATAAAAAAAAAAATCATAAAATCCATAAAGTACATAAAATAAACAAGATGAAATCAGCAAACACTTTGACAGTGGATATCAAGTTATAACTTAGTGTCATACAATGCATAGTAATAGTAAACAATTAAGTTTAGAACATAGTTCCATATGGTACTTAGAAAAATAACCTAGATTTTTATATAATGATGATAGTATAGTGGTAATGCTTAGACAGGCCATCACTTATCACAGTATTTGGTGGGCTTAATAGTATGCTACTATCCTATTCAGGGGTGTCCAACCTTTTGGCTTGCAGGGGCCACATTGAGTGAACAGAAATGGTCTTGGGGCCGCATATAAAATATATCATATAGTTAACTCTTTCGTTGCTCCGGAAGACCACAGTTGACCTCCTGGCTGTACTGTAGGTGCATTTGAACAATGAGTAAATGTAGTAAATGCCTAATATTTGCCTTAAAATTCTAATTCTCTAATCTAACAGTTAACTCTAACATCTTAGTTAATATATATATATATATATATATATATATATATATATATATATATATTTTTTTTTTTTTTACAAATAAACAGATATTCACTAAAGCAGTAGCATTTCTCACTGGGAAAACCATTCCAGCAGTCCAACTATGTAACATGTCAACATCAGCAGTCCTACAAAACTATAATCCACAAAAATAACCCAACAAATTTGCAATAAAGTAAAGAATTCACATTACTGACTTAATAAAAGAATTCTGAATAAGCTGCAAGAGGGTCTCACTCAAATAACTGGTGCCAGAAATATGGCCTCAAGCTAAATGTCAAAAAATGCATCATCATCCCCTTTGAGGAGAGTGATGTCCCCACAAATTATCATATTAATAACAATGTTGTAAGCACGCAATAAGTCGTATGGTACTTGGGCACCCAGGTTGATAGAAACCGGACTTTTGACCACCACGTTGTCTCCGTTGTATGGAAAGCTTTTTACATGGCCCACTTCATTAGTAAGGGTATCTTATCCAGGGACAAGGAGGTCATACCATCCCTGTATTCTTCCTTTACAAGAGCCATTATTGAGTGCAATGCCCCTTTTGGCATGTGCCTCAGCAAAACACCCTGCCAAAAGAAAGACTACAACCATTTCTGACAAAAAAGGTCAAAGGATTAAGTTCACTTAGTTATCCAAACCGACTAAAAAGCTTCTTGCTTTCCTCTGTCTCTCACTGGCCCCTATAAATTTCATTATTGGCTTGCTTTCCAGGGTAAGAAAGATCCTGCCTTAAAAGACTTCCTCTACCTCAGAAGTACTGGTTATACTTAAAACGCTCACTACAAAGACCACAGCCTTCACTGCAATATAAACAAGCCATTTTTTATGGACAGGTTCTTGACACAAAAACCTTCATCTTCTGTAAAAAGCTCCTCTCATTATCAAACAATGTAGTTCAGCAACACGATGGCTGGATGGATAGCCATAAATGTAGTCCTTGGGTAAGTAGCACAGCCTTCATCAAACCAGATGGAAAATCCACATACTAACCTTTCCCAGCTGGATGGCTAAGATCTAATATTGGTTACGCAAGTCTAGTTGCCCAAGAAGAGGGGCATGTTTAACTAAGAATTCTATTTGCAAAATTATATTCAGTATACATATTAAATCTCTCTCTCTTACACGCACGCACGCACGCACACACACACACACACACACACACACACACACACACAAAAGCCCCTACTTGTAAAATAGGCACCCTCAGTAATCACATGACACTCACTCACTGAATGAAATTGTCTGGAAGTCAAAATATCTGAAAAAAAATCATAATAGAGATGGATTCATCCATGTAATTTCCCACCACCAAAAGGACTATCAATAAATCAACAAACAGATCAGATTTTGCTGATCCCTGGGCTTTGTATTTGGTTTCTGTGTTCCTCCATTTTCTTGTGTGGCCAGAGGTAGTTTCTTTACTCACCAGTGGGTGTGGGGAGTACTGAGCTGCTTGTTTGTCCTCAGAGGAGTGGTTAGAAGCAGCAACTAGTAATTCGTCGGCCATTTTGGGTCATTTCCTGTTTTTTCCAGCCCCCTGCTATAAAGCACGCGTTAGCCCGATTTAGCACGGAGCTGCTACCGTTGCACACTAGGGCAGCGCAGGTTAATCAGATTTAAACTATTAGGGCTACCTAAAGTCCACTCTTCAAATTTTCCCTTAAAACTACCTTCCTCAAAGTATACTACTGTCCTATTTAGTGTATCCTACAACTGTAAATTATCTCTACTTGACTCCCAAGTAGACTATTCTCTATCTGTATAGCGAAGCACTTGCTCCTACAGTACTTATCACCTCGATACAGCACTCTTGTTATCGAAAGTACCCCAAAAAAGCAAACCCCATTTCTCGGTCACCCACATCCCCCAGAACCTTTTCTTAAGTTTTTCTGTCTATTCCTTCTAGCATGTCGAGGGATCAGTTGCTAATGTCCTCTCCTGCTCAGCTGGTGAACCTGGGAATATTGAGGCAATGTTACAATTGCCTCATGTACACAGACAACCCTCTCCTCCTCCCACAAAACACAAATACATGCGAGAGATGCAACTATACGGCCAAACTGGAGGCTGAGCTCTCTCAACATAGGACTGGCATGACCAGACAGGAGGAGAAGGTAACCACACACACTATAGACCCAGTCTCACATAATACCATCACAACCTCAAATCATACACATAAACACACAAAGACATACTCGGAGGCTCTGATCAAAAATCTACCAAAACAGCAGAGGCCACCAAAGCAGACACCCAAACAAATACCACCTCAGAACACAACACCTGCAACACATAGACCACACAGTCAGAGTGTCAAGCAGTCACAGCCCTTAAGGCCAAACACAATGCCAGACACACTAGTCATTGGTGACTCCATAGTCAGACACACTGACGTCCCGCTCACCAGACTGAGTAAGGAGAAAGTCACAGTAAGCTGTCTGTCGGGTGCTAGAATCCGCCACATAACGCATGCACTCAGGTCTCTCAACAGCAGGTACAAGTACGACTCAATCATTGTCCACGCTGGTGTTAACGACCTGAGACGTACCTCCTTGGACTACATGAAAAGAGACATAGAGGAGCTCTCTGATTATGTAGCCCAAGCAGGTATGACCCTGACCTTGAGCAGTATCCTACCTTCACCAAGAATGATGCCACAATACAGAGATAAGATGATCAGCTTTAACAATTGGCTTAAACTCTGGTGTCATTCAAAGGGGATCCAATGTCTGTCTGCCTGGGATGACATGCTGGACAAGCCACGCTGCTTCGCAAGGGACGGCTTGCACTTGTCACCCTGGGATTCGGATTTTGGCAAAGGCTCTTGCCACCCCATAGTGCCTTTTTAGGCAAGGCTCAAATTGTACACCTACCACCCCAGAACAAAACAAAGCAAAAAAACTAAGGGTAATGCTGCTCAATGCCAGAAGTCTCAACCTCAAGATGCACGCACTCGAGGCCCTTCTCAGTATGGAGAACATCGATGTCTGTGCTGTGACAGAAACCTGGTTCAAGGCTCCTGAGAGCACCCCAGCACTATCAGGTTTTACCTCATATCATGCGTTCCCGCCCCAAAACCTGGACAATACCAAGAAAGGAGGAGGGGTATCCATATTCATCAAGGACACCCACACCTCAAGATTGGTGGCATCGCACGATGCATCGGAAACCATCCAGGTGCAATTAACCATAGGCAAGACTGCTCTGCAATTTGTAGCATGTTACAGGCCACCCTCGCAAACTGAGGAACCTCATATGGCCTTCCTGAAAACACTGGAGGATAAATGTATCTCCGAACACCATCATACTAGGTGACTTCAACTACCCTAATATAGACTGGGAACACTACTCAAGCCCAAACACTCTAGCCCAAAAGTTCCTGGAATTCATAAACTCAAATGCCATGGAACAACTAGTCACCATCCCACAAGAGGAGAAAACATACTTGATCTCATCATCACGAACATGGGAGCACAATGTTCAACGCCGAAGTATACCCTCACTGGTGAGATCTGATCACAAACTAATCTCGCTGGAGGTCCTCATCCCGCCCCGACCCGAAATGAAAAAGACCACAGTAAAGAACTTCTCGAAAGCCGACTTCAGACTTCTAAAGACTAGTGTGGTCTCCTTTAAGGCCCCTGAGCCGGCGGTTAACATTACTCAAACCGCTGAATCACTTACAAATGCCTTCTACCAGCACCTGCAGGGCTGCATGGATCAGGCAATCCCAAGCAAAACAAAGACTCTTTGTACCAAAGGCAAGCGTCCAGTCTGGTGGACCCCAGCCATAAACAAACTCTACAACAAAAGGAGAAAGCTACTACAAGATAGAGCAAAATCCTTAAAAGGTAAGACACCGCTGATCACTATAAGTAAAAAGCTAAGAGCTCTCATAAAATCATCTAAAGCTAATTTTGAGAAAAAAATAGCTAAGGACTCTAAAGACAACCATAAGGCATTCTTTAGCTATGTCAGAAACCTAGGAGGAAACTCCCATATATGCTCAGAATTAGTTCAAAATGATGTGAAGATTACTGATCCTACAGACATTGCCAACATACTGGCTGAAAGGTTCAGTGCAAACTTCTCCCCTCCCCTAAAGGAGAGATATCTAAACCAAATGATTGTAGCCCCCCAAACATCTCTAACACCCAGGTGAGAATTGCTCTCTCCAAGGCAAAGAACACAGCATCCATGGGACCTGATGGTGTCCCCGGCTGTGTGCTCCATGAACTCAATGAGGAATTAAACCCACAGTTAGGACAGCTGTTTAATCTTAGTCTCAACTCGGATACGCACCCAGGAGTGGCGCACAGCGACTGTGGTCCCACTCCACAAAGGCGGTGCCTCCACCGACCCTGGAAATTACCGTCCCATTAGCTTGACAAGCCTTATCTGCAAAGCCATGGAGAGGATCATAATGGATCTCATAAATAAAGACATAGGGAACTTGCAGACTTTGGATCCAACCCAGTTTGGCTTTGTCAAAGGCAGATCATGCCTTCTAAACTTGGTTGACTTTTTCAAACAGTCACCAAGGCCATTGACGAGGAAAGGCAGTCCATACAGCCTACCTAGACCTGGCGAAGGCTTTTGATACAATACCTCACTCGGGTATCATTGAAAAACTCATCAACTTAAATGTAAACCCATACATTACAAGATGGGTTGCAAACTGGCTGAGTGACAGAACCCACAGGGTCAGAGTTGCTGGCGCCATGTCAGACTCAAAGCCTGTCACAAGTGGTGTCCCACAGGGCTCAGTCCTGGGCCCACTCTTGTTTGGCATCTACTTTTCTGAAGTACAAGCAAACACAGGAGGGTTATGGCTGACAAAGTTTGCAGATGACTGCAAACTGGGCCGTAGTTGAAAACACATCCGACACAGATATCCTTCAGAAGGGTCTCACAGAAATGGATAACTGGTGCCAGAGCCATGGCCTAAAGTTAAATGCCAAGAAATGCATAGTCATACCCTTCGGGAAAAATAAGGTTACCCTAGCTACCATATAGGTGGCAATCCCTGAACACAGAAGAAGTTATTAGGGACCTGGGAACCCAGGTTGACAGTAGCCTTTCATTCGACACTCATATTGCTAAAGTAGTTAGGAAGACCTTCTACATTGCCCACCTTATCATGAAGGGATTCACATCTAGATCAAGGGAAGTCATAGTCTCCCTATACTCATCACTCATCAGACCAATGATCGAGTACAATGCCCCATTCGGAATGTATCTGACCCGACACTTGCAGCAGCTGGAGAGGCCACAAAAGTTCCTCACCAAAAGGATAAAGGGTCTCAAAAATCTGTCTTATGCTGCCCGACTGAAAGATCTCCAGTTATATTCAGTTGCTTACCGCTTGCTCAGAGGTGACCTATGCCTGACATACAAGGCCATGTCAAACCCAGATTTGATGAACATGCTTCATCTCAAAAAATCTAGATCCCTCAGAGCCACAAGGGCGGGAGACTTAAACCTCGACACGGTTATTAATAGGACGTGCTGGAGGGATAGATTCATCACCCAAAGACTCCCTATGCTGTGGAACAAAATCCCGGTTTATGTGAGGCAGAGCACCTCGCTGGCCTTGTTCAAGAGGAATCTTGACCAATGGATGGGAGATCGCAGATACACCCCAGGGGTTACCTCAGTGTCACTGCTCGACAGAGGCACAGCAAAATAATGGGCATAGTTTCTCCAAACTGAAAGGGGTGGCGTAAGCCACAAAACTATAGGCTAGGCTTATAAATGCCCTTGGGCAGATAGCCTAGTATGAACCTATGAACCTATGAACAACTGCTCGGCAAAAAGTAAATCAATAAGAAAACCATAAACTATAATGCTACATACTGGTGTAAACATATAACTTGTGTCAATCCCCAGGTTAATCCATACCAAAAGATTGTTTCAGAGCTTCAGATATGTACAAACCGCTTTCTCCTAAAAACTTTACTCATTGATATTTGCCTTGCTGTAATTATAACTGTTAAAAAAATATTTTTAAGTTTATTCCGTACCTCAATGATTCTCACTGTTACGAGATGTAATCTCTGCCATATTGTATGAGTACTACATCCATAATTTGCTGTCTCTCTTTCTCATGTATTGTATTATATTGTTTTGTGTTATTTTTGGAGCTGAAAATGGACCTGTGTCCAGTCGACTTTCCTGGTAAACAAATTCAAAATGAAATAAAATAAATAAAAATAAACTTCCCTCCAATCTAAAGCCATTTGACATTCAGACATTTTAATTTGTGCAGAAGTTACTCAGTCTGACAGTTTACTGAGCTGTAATACTGACCTTCACTTTTGAAAAAAACAAATTCCCAGACTTTGTCAATAGCTCAAAGTGTAGGATTATTTATTTATTATATATTTATTTATTTTTGGAAAACATCTTTAAAACTGTTAGATTGATTACACACCCAGAAACACAGAAAAGTTATTGTGATTATGTAAACCACAGACTGCTGCAAGAAATCAAAGTCACGTTAGCACTCTATGTTTATGTCCAAACAGATGAATCATACCTGTCAATTCTAAAAGAAGTAAAGTAGCTTAATAAGAAGGTTATTTGCAAGGTTACATGGCAGTTTATATTGGAAATAAGCAGAGATATTAAAAAGGCTCTGTTTTTCATAATTATGCCGAAAAGTCTTCCAAGGTAAATGCAACTTCTGATTTAGTATGGAACCATACCTCTCAACCTTAGAGCAAGAAATCTGGACAAAGCGAAAAATAAAAATGGGACACAGGACCAAAAATAGTTATGCATCACAGACACCATTGAAACAACTGTAGCTGCAAACATTATACAGCATGTATAATCTTTATATCCCATTATTATCAGTTAAACATTATATGTCTCATTCAGTCCTGCTTTCTTTTGCATCAAAGAAAACCATGCTTTGAAATGACAAATGCATTAAAAATAATAAAACACATTGCATCAACATCCTGCAACTTCCTACCTGCAAGCAACCACAGAGCTTTCACTGAAACTAGGGCTGCTTGTTTCCCCAGAATGACAGCTCTCCTTAATTAAGTCTAATGGTATACAATCTATAAGTATCTGGACTACCTGAAATAAATTAAATTATGGCCTGTAAATTGAAAGTACACTTTGTTTAATTAAACTTATTTCTAAGCCCACTTACTATATTTTCAGTAACATCCCAATATCCATTTCCAGGTCACTTTACAAGACATTGGCAGTGGTAGACTTGGCATCCTTCAGAACCCCACAGGCCCACGCTAATACATTGTCCATTAAATGTAAGTATCCATCCACTGTAAATGGCAAGAAGCTATGTCTTAAAAAATCTACTTCTGGCATGCGTACCCAAGTATTAGGTTTTGAAACAAAGAAACATTCTCCACAGTCTGTATGTTTCTGTCTTTAATAATCATCTACAGTTGCAGCACTCCCAACACATAAGCACACACATACACACTAAAATCCCCAACATTTAAAAAATGACATTGTGCCCACTTGATTTGCCAGTATTGATGATCCGCCAAAGCTATGCTTACTGTTGTCCAATCTACCACTGCTTAGAACCCACCAGTGAAAAAACAGTACTAGGTGCTTTTTTGTTTGTCTGAAAAAACAATACAACTTTATATGCTACAGTCCCACATAGTCAGTCCACTACTGACCCATTAACCCTAGGCTGCTGTCTCATTCTTACTCCCTGGAACTGCATTACCTTGGATGACTACTTTTATTTCCTAAGCAAAAGACACAAATTGGAAGATGAGGCAAAAATCCAGGCATTCTTTGAAAATCCATACAGTTAAGAGGTATGAGTTCATGTTCAATACAACACTCTCCCTGTCAGGAAAGCCGCAATTTAATGAAAGTGTGCTCTTAATGTATGATATATTTGTGAGCTAACTTGTTTGAGTTCAGTGGGTAGGCTGATCATTGTTAGCCTCTTTGTGCATGCGTCTCTCTCTGTCATGCACACATATACGCACATACACACACACACTCTTCTACTTTCACGCACACAATTCTGCTTTCATGCATGCACTCACTCACTCCGTACTTACCCATTAACACAGGTAATTGCTGTCCCTTTCAAAGGTAACAGCGGCAAATCCATACAAGAGTCCTTCTTCAGCGAGAACACACACACACACACACACACACACACACACACACACACACACACACACACACACACACACATACACTGATCGGCGCAAAATAATGGCGTAAACACATTGACCCTTTTTTGGCTGAAAAACAAAACTAGAAGGGTGCTTTGGTGTATGCGCACACCGACATTAGCGTTACAGGTCATGGGAGCGAAAAACACAAAACAAAAAAATTGTTTGGGGGCATGCGTACATCGATGTTGCAGTTAGAGGTTGAGGGCCGCATGGAAGAGCTCCGAGGGCCGCAGGTTGGACACGTCTACAGGTGGTTTGGATGTAGGAATAAGTCAGGGAAAAAATGTTAAGTGGGTTGAGACAGTTTAATAGCTGAAATGATGTGGCTAGTTTAGTTGTTACTAAGTAGTAGGTTTGAAGTAGCACCACTAAGTACTGAAGAAAAATGAGTTGGAAAAGTAAGGGCAGAGTTGATTAGTAAATGTTATGTTTAGAGGGTAAAATTGAGTCAGGGTTTCTGGTTGGTTAGATGGGTAGAAAATCTGGATTAGTGGATCTAAATAAGAAAACATATTAGTACTGAGGATAGTGAAGGAAATAGCATGGCATATAAGGGTTAAGATGGGGACAGGTTAAGTGATTTTTTATCCTTGGGAGTAATAGGAGCATAACCAGGTATTCATAAAGTGTGCCTTAAGGAACTTTTTAAATTGTGGGGGAGGTACTGGAGGTCAGGTAGCTAGGTAGGGTATTCCATGCCTTTGAAATGGAGTAGTTGGAGAGATTTCCCAGCTTCATTATTATGTTTGATGTCTGTACACTCTAATGCCTAAACCACCGTGTTCTGTTGGAAGGTAATGCCTAAACCACCTTGTTCTGTTGGAAGGATCAACTTATTTCAGTTAACTCTTGCCTTTTTCCCCTCTCAGATACATTCCTTCAAATCTTTATTAATTGTCCTCAAATATGCCTGACCCATATATAAAACTAAGGGGACTTGAAGCATTTTCACTGTTTGCATCTTAATATCCATATATATATATATATATATATATATATATATATATATATATATATATATATATCTTAGTTTTTGTATAATCTTTTGTATGATCTCTTCCCTCATAATCTTAGCTGTCATAACCAAAGCCTTCTTAATCCATGCTGTTAAATACTTCTGTGACGACACACCATTGGACCAGTAATCAAGGAGCCTCAGTCCTCACCACTGGCACCTGTGGGGCATGTTCACTGGGAGGATAACAGGTACACGCACACAGTATTTCCAGATGCGGCTCTCTGCATCAAGTGCAATTTCCCTTAAGAGCACACAGAGAACAGTCAGTCTGGGGCTGTTTTTTCCCCTCTTCCTCCAGATCCCCAATAAGACTCCCCACTGGCATAGCTATAGAGTTGAGATCTCAGCTGAGTGACCAAGGCAAGACCTCCAGCACCCTGTTTGTCCAACCAGTGCTTTATGTCCCTGTAGCTGACACACACACACACACACACACACACCTGGGAAAGGCTGGCACAGGTTTACTACCTATGTCCTCTTCTGCCCAGCGTATAAGGTAGTTACCACTGCCACCAGTCACTCCTTATCCACTATTTTAGGGCCCTTAACAAATGGTGTCCAGTTTTACTGTGTAATATTAATATTAATTCAAACGGTAGTTTGATCAAGAGTATTAGGAGAGGCCCACACAGTATCATCAAATAAATATGCAAGTGCTCTCAAAACTTAAATATCCCTAACAGATTGTCACAATGAAAGGTTTAAATATATTTAACAATAAATAATAAAAGAACAAGAAAATATTCAGTATATATTCATAGTGATATCAGAGTTCAGAACCACAGGAAATATTTAAAATAACATGACAGTATAGGCTCACACAAATAAAAACAAAATCTAAACTGAGCTTCACTATATTCCTGACTGAATCTAAGAGAGTTACTATACCCTAGCAACTTAGAGCAAGGCAGATGTGGTCAGTGGTGGTTTTTGTTGTCAGGTCCAAGACAGAATGCTCGGTCTCATTAAGAGACTTTTCAAAATAATATCTACAATATTACTGCTGGGATAGCTTGCAGAATGACATCACTTGTCATGGGACTTCTAGTTCCCAGGCCAAACCCCCCACTGCTAGAAGCTAGCCATATTTAGCATCTACCTGTAAAAAATACTCAGACAAGGGTTTTTGCTCAGATCTTTGGCAGGTGCTGGAAGTCATAAAACAATTGCATTCCTCCATGCTTCAAAGTAGCAATTAGTTCACCCCAAAGACAATAAGAAAGCTTCCTAGTACAGATGTTGTGTCTCTGGCCACCTTAAAACATCTTTATGGCCTACCCTATAAAGTGATTTAATTTCAGATATTTTTCTAAAGTTTGCTAGATTGAGGTTAACCCTCCAGTTTTCTCTGTTAAAACAGATACATTTAAACAGTTACAATAGTGTGTGTACATTTCTGTTCTCTTCCAGTAGGGCGTACTGTGGATACTTCTTAAGCACAAGCACTTTGCAAATAACTTTCAACACAAACATCTCTACAAAGCAGTTTGATATACACATGACGTACAATTCTAATACATTTGTAACATAAGTATCTTATATGACATACAGTTCTAATGTATTTGTAACCCCAGCATCTTGTATAAATTAGTTTGATATTCATAAATGACATATAATTATTTACAGAATTCCAGCCAGCTGTGCTGTCAGTACCTCCTTTTGCCACAACTTCATCTTGTTGTGTCTCCATAAATATGAGTTTGGGTACATAATCTATGGGTTTTACCTTTGTTTTGTCTCTTAGTACTTTTATATCCCGAAAAGGCTTGAAACTGCTTCAAAATGTTTCAAAACACTGAGATATCTTTTTTCTGGATTTATCATATACAAAATAATATCATTTGCAATGAAATTCAGCTTTTCTTTATTATCATATCTGTTATATCTTTGAATTTCTGAGTCCCTTGTTTTCTTTGCCAAAATAGCAAAGAGGGGAGAGGTCAACCAACTTATCTGAGAGGAATCTTGCCACTTTAATTATTGCCTCTGGTCCTTCATATATCCTCCTAATTATGCTTATTATTGTGTCAGGGAATACAAATGCTTCTTTTGCCGTACTCATAAAATCCTAGCTTCCTCTGTCATACGCTTTCTGTGCATCATGATCCACCAACAACAGCAGTATTAGCCTGTATTCTGCTTCCTTCTAGATCTTCATCATTCTGTTACTGTTGTCAAAATGTTTGCCTTCCCTTCCCTCTTCTAACTAGTATAGACATAAACACTTTATAATCATGGTTTAAAGTTCAAGTGGGTCTGTATGAAGCTAGGCCTGAAAGATCTCTGCTGTCTTTGGGTAATCCAACCACCATAACTTTCTTCCAAGATATTGGTGCTTCTCTCCTTTTAAATCCTGTCATACAAATTTTAACACAAAAGGTTTAATAGCTGGGTCTATATCATATGAGCGAATAGGAAAAACTGCAAACGCTCGCAATCTCTAAAGTACCGGACCTCAAACTTGCTGTTTTGGGGGGGCTATGCCCCCCCCCCGCTAAATATATATTCTAACTCCGAGGTTGCACTACAGTGAGGAAAGGGCAAATATTCCATTCTTCACTGTACCGCGATCTCTGAAAAATCACTTCGAGGTCCGGTACTTACAAGATTGAGCATTCGTGTTTTTTCCTATTCGCGCTTATGATATAGACCCTAGTAGTTGCCTGCATCGTGTTTTCATAATTAATATTAACAGACCAGATCTGATGCATAGAGGACTCTCTAGTATGCTCCTAGAGAAGTGCACAGTGTCATCAGTAGGGTTTAATGCATTCAAGGAGTTGTTTGTATTACCTTTTTGAGGAAATCGTACATAAATCAAGAATTTTCTTTCAGAAATTGAATTTTTTTTTTTGTCTTTCCATTTGTCTTAAGTCCCAGTGTTGGTTTGTGCAGAGGAGGGGCTTGCTAGTCTTTGAGGTTGAAAAATATTTGAAGAAACACTGAAAATGAATGAAAAGTGGTTTTATGTGGGGAGTAAACATTGATTTACATGCATGGCAGAAATGATGCATTCTAACTTGAGAGGATTAGGAGCCCCATAGTTTTAAGAAATATGGCATAACAGCTCATTTGAAGATTTTCTGCAACTTGTTAGCTGTCGATTATTGGGCTGACTGGAAAAGAAACAGAATCAGGAGGTGTAAGGAGCTTTTTCAAGGAAATTGAAGGTAAGAAAATAGATAAGAATGAGGAATTAATTTGCCAAGTTAGTAAAAGTTTTATATGGGTTACAAAGGACAGAATATTGGGTCTGAATGAATGGAGGATCACAACAGTGATTCCCCTCCACAGAGGCGGACTGTCAACTGACCAAGAGAACTTCAGATCCACTGGTCTAAACAAGTGTAATACCTAAAGCCATGGAATGAATTATGGAAGTGATAAACAAAGATATTTGCAATCTACAGACACTGAACCCATCCCAATTTGTCTTTAAGGTAAGGTCATGCCTACTTAACCTGGTAGACTTCTTTGAGGAGGTCACCGAGACAATGAATGAGATTAAAACAGTGCATACTGAGTATCTTGACTTAGCCAAAGCATTTGATACAGTACCCCACTCAGGCATTTTTGACAAGCATCAGTATCTTTTTGATAGCTCAACTTAACATCCGCAGCATCAACAATAAAATTTCCCACCTACATGCACTCTTAGATGTGCACTCATTCGATATTCTATGTATTACAGAGACATGGCTAAAGCCCTCAACTCTGGACCAGGAGATTACCCCTCCCAGATATAATATCCTGAGATGTGACCGCAATAATAAAAAGGGCGGAGGAGTAGCCATTTTATACAAATCTGAACTCCAAATCTTACCTCTCAATATGCCCCTACCCTCAGATACAAATGCTGAAACCCTCAGTATAAAACTCCAAATTAACAACTCAAAATCTGTCTATATAATTTGCACATATCTCCCCCCTGGAAATAATATCAGCACTCTGGAAAATATTCTTAGCTACCTCTCTACAAACCTACCTCAGGAAACCATTGTCTTAGGCGACTTTAATATAGACTGGGCAACTTGTATTCCCCTAATCCTACCAATCACATAAATCTTCACGGTTTCTCTCAAATAATAACCACTCCTACTAGAATCCATAAGCCAAGCAGTAAGGAATCCACCCTTGACTGGATACTACTCAACAGCCATGTTGATACTTATAAACCAGGAGCCCTTCCTGATGACATTAGTGACCATATGCTAACCTATATTATTAAACAAAAAGTTCATAGCCCTAACACTAATACTTTTAAAACCTCCCGTTCCAAAAAACACTTTAACCCAGTCAGTTTCCAAAATAAACTAAAAGCATGTGACTGGTCACCTTTGCTTCATCTTCAACTTGATGAAGCAGTGACCTATTTCAATACCAGATTCCTTCAAATCCTAGACTTCCATGCCATATATCACACTTCCCGAATAAGGACCAAAACCGCCCCCTGGCTCTCAAAACTAACCAAACAAAAGATCCTCCTCAGAAATAAAATCTGGGCCAAATGGAGAGCCACAAAAAAAAAAAACATCAGATCACCTCCACTTCAAACAATTAAGAAATGCCACCAAAAAATAAATTCTCCAAGACAAAAAAGAATATTACCTTCACCTCCAACAAACCCACCAACAAAAACCGCAAAGATTCTGGTCAGGCATAAACAATCTTCTTAAGCCAGGCCACTCTACAACTCCTGCCCCCTCATGCCAACCAGATTCCAGATGCCTTTAATAACTACTTTACCAAAGCCATTCTAACCCTAGCTAATACTTTGCCACCTGTCACCTCTTCCCATTTAGATTCCACTAATACTCCATCTCCTACCTTTCATATAAAACCAGTACCCACATCCTTCATATGCAACCTCCTCTTAAAACTTAAGCAATGCACCCCTTCTGCTGATTGTCTTCCTACTGAATTCCTGCAAATTGCAGCTAAAACCATTGCCTATCCCATCTCCATACTTATAAATAGAACAATCTCAGAAAGCAAAATCCCATCCATATGGAAAGTATCACATATCATCCCTCTACACAAAGGTGGCCCATCTACTGAACTTTCCAACTTTTGCCCCGTTGCCTTACTCTCTCCAATAGCTAAAATAATGGAGAAATGCATTCACAGACATCTACTTGACCACCTTCTCCAGAATAACTTACTTGCAAGCTGCCAACATGGTTTTAGACCAATTCCATAGCACAACTGCTCTGCTATCCTTCTCTGACACCATAAACAAAAACCGAAACAATAACACATTTTCATCTACACTTTTCATTGACCTTTCAAAGGCCTTCAATATGGTGAATCATAACTTGCTTATTGACATACTAAAGGTCCAATCACATGATGCACAGGCATTACAATGGTTTAAATCTTATCTGGAAAATCGACACCAAGCCGTACTCTGGAATAATAATCTTTCCACACCACTCCCTGTGAACATAGGAGTACCTCGAGGCTCTATTTTAGGTCCTCTTCTCTTTATTTATAAATGACCTACACACCACAATTCCACAAGCCACCTGCATACAATATGCAGATGATTCGACCTTAATTTGTTCAGCCAAGTCCATAACCTCTCTCCAGTCAATCACCCAATCCGTATTTAACAGTGCTGAAAACTGGTTCTTACAACATGGTCTCCTACTGAACCCCAAAAAAACTAAATTATTGCTCTTTGCACCTACTCTTAAGTCATCTCAACTGTACTTCACTGTAACCTCTAACAATGGTACTAACATATCCCCTGACACTACTACTACCCGTCTACTGGGAGTAACAATTGATAACCACCTTAGCTATGATCACCGTATTAACTCTACAATAAAGTCTGTTAACAAAAAACTTGGCACCCTTTACAGAATCAAACCCTTCCTAACCCCTTCTGCCAGGATAACCATTTCCAAGACCCATCTGATTTCTACCCTATTCTATGCCTCTGCAATATATACTAATCTTTCTAAAAGCAACCTCTCCAAACACTCAGCATGTTACAATAACATAGCCAGATTTGCCACTGGCACCCCCTTTAGAACCCACCATTGTCACAACATCAAACAACTGGGATGGTTAGAACTGCAGAACCAACTGCTATGCCAACAACTTGTCATCTCCCATAAGATTCTCTATCATCCTAACAATACCCCAATCCTCAATAATCTGATCACCCCCTACAAAAATCTTACTACATTTCGATCAGCTAATAAGCTACTAGTTTCCACTATTAAATCCAACAACAAAGCAGGGGACTCTCTTTTCTCCAACACAATAGGAAAAAGTTGGAACCAGCTTCCTAATGAACTTACCACCCTCACTTCCACTCTTCTTTTCAAAACACTGCTTAAAGAATACCTTAAAACTCACTGGCTCTAACCCTGACTAACACCTCCTTCCCCTTGCTGCTCTCTCTATTCTCCTGATCTACTGCACTATCAGTCCTTGTGGTTATGAAAGTATATTAGTCAATAATTTTATTAATTGTTATCTCTCAAATGCTCACTAAATGTATTTTGTTTTAGTATATCCTACTATACTGCTTTGTTTCAAGTCTAACTGAACCTCAGTTATAAACCATCTACTGTATTTCTGTCAACTATTACTATATATAATATTGATTGTCTGTACCTTTGCTTGGAGCTTTTCTCCCCGGGCCTCTACTGAAAATGGGCATATATCCAGCTAGACTAGCCCGGTCAACAAATGTAAAATAAAAAAAAAAATAAATAAATCTTTGAGATGGGCATATATTCCTACATAACTCGCTGGATTGCTGTTTGGCTCACATAGGACCCAGGAAGTCAGGATCTATGAGGCTACCTGCGACGCTCCTCCTCCTCTGGGCCAGAGATCAAAGAATCTCAATCCTCACCACAGACACTGCTGAGGGACATTCACTTGGAACAAAAGTGGATACACACAGTATTTTCAAATGCAGCTCTCTGCACCAAACACAGTTTCCCTTAAGAGCATACAGGGACTCCCTCTTTCTCTCCATTCCCAAATAAGACTACACACTGACCACAGCTGTAGAGTTTAGTCCACAGCTGAGTGTTCCATGCCAAGTCCTCCACCACCCTCTGTGTGAAACCAGTGCTGTGTCCCTGCATCAAGTAGGTGACACACACACACACACACACACACACACACACACACACACACACACACACACACACACACACACACACTCACTCACTCACTCACTCACTCACTCACTGATATGATTTTCACACGCGTGCACCCGGGAAAGGCTGATGCAGATTTACTAGCTATGCCCCCTCTGCCCAGACTATAAGGTAGATACTGCCACCAGAACATTCCAAAGTCAACTACTCTAATGCTGTTGCAAGGGTTCTCAGTTGTACTGAGTAAAGTTGATACTAATACAAATGATAGTTTGCCAGTGCAGCAAGGCTTTCAGGAGTTGCCACGGTGTCCCCAAATAAATGTAAGTACTCTCAAAGGTTAAAATATTCCCCAAAACACCAGCCACAATGAAAAGTTTAAATATATTTAGTAATAAGTAATAAAAGAACAGGAACATACTAAATATTTATTTACAGTAAACACCACAGTTTCACTCTCAGGAAATATTAAAAATAACACAGATGGATAGATTCACACAGATACAGAAAAACATTACTTAACTAATCTCACTATATTTTACTGACTGATCTAAACAGTTACTATTCCCTGGTTACTTACTAAAGCAAGGCTCAAGATGAAGTGGGTGAGTGATCCTTCTTTGCCAGGTTTCAGAAGCAGATTGCTCTGAGACATCTGTCTCATATAATATTAAAGCATCATTTCAGTGCTATATTACAGAATGACATCACATACATCTGTTCATCTTACTCTGGTTCCCACACTACCACCTTTACTAGAAAATGACAAGAGTCTAGCACATATGTGCCGTAATACACACACACAAAGCTTTGCTAAGATGTGTTTTAGTATCTGGAAGATATAAAACAATTTCAGAAACTTCCACCCTTTCACAGTAGCAGTAGTTCGCCCTTGAGGACAATATAGTAGGATTCCTATTCCTGGTTTTCACAGGCATGTTGTCTCTGGCTGCAGTCAGAACTGTAAGATACAATCTTTATGGCCTAAACCTGGTAATTTAATTTCAGACTGGTTTTCGAAGTTAGCTGGACTGAGATTAACCTCTTGTCTTTCAGTATCCTCTGTTACAATATATTCATTTCAACTGTTACAATGCAGTCTGATGTACAGTTGTATTTGTTTTCTGTCCAGCAGGACCCACTCTTGGTACATTTTTTAACACAAGCAACTTTACAAATACATTTTTAACACAAGCACCTATACAGTGTGATATACAAATGATGTACAATTCTTTACAAAACTCCAGCTAGCTATGCTGGCATATGGTACACATCCACTGCCCTACTTTGGGCATAGCTGGCAATACCTCAGATCGTCACACCACCTCCAGCAAGAGACTGGTCACTAGCGGAAAACCCCAAGGATCAATACTGGGACCACTCCTGTTTGGCATCTACTTCTCAGAAGGCAAGGGTAGTGTTCAGAGCCACTGGCTCACCAAGTTCACAGGTGACTGCAAATTGGAAGCCATTATAGATTCCCCCAAGACACCAACATCTTGCAAGAAGGTTTAACAAAGACAAATGCCTGGTGCTAAAGCTCTGGCTTAAAACTCTGTGCCAAAAAATGCATTATAATGCACTTTGGTAAACCTTCAACCCAAGTTAATTGCTGTGTAGATAAAACACCCCTAAGAGGCATACAAGTAGCAAGGGATATGTAGACAGCAGCCTGACCTTTGACCAACATGTAGTAAGAAAAATCATGTCACATCGCTTATAGGTAAGCGTATGGCATCCATGTCCAAGGAAGTTATAATACCACTCTATTCAGCCTTTATTAGACCTGTCATTGAATACACATCCCCTTTGGCATGTATCTAATCAGACACCGTTTTCTTGCTAGGAGAATTCAGGGGATGAATACCCTGCCCTACACCAATCCCCTAAAGGCCCTATCTCTGTATTCTGTCTCCTACAGGCTGCCGAAATGGGATCTTTGCCTGGCTATCAGAGCTTCCTCAGACCCAGCTCTGACAGATCTATTGCACATGCGCAAAACAAACAGCATGAGAAACACTAGAGCAAGGAATGCGAGCTGTGCTTGCAACACTAACAGAACATCCTGGAGAGAGAGAGATGCATGTCCCAATGGATCCTTGCTCTATGGAATAGGCTTCCCATCCATGTAAAACAGAGTTCATCCCCGACCCTTTTCAAATGAAACCTTGACAATTTGATGGGAAATGTAAATTTACTCCCAGTATGTCCCCTATGTTCCCTATGGACAGCGACCATTAATAAGAAAACTGTTGTCCTAACTAACAACCCCCTCTACAAATCCTTAGTTACCGCCCTACTACCCCCCCAATAGATGGCCATGATAAAACAGAGTTCATCCCTGACCCTATTCGAGTGAAACCTTGACAATTAGATGGGAAATGTAAATTTATTCCCAGTATATCCCCTATGTTCCCTATGATCAGTGAACCATTAATAGGAAAACTATTGTCCTAACTAACAACACCCTCTCCATATCTTTAGTTACCTCCTTACTACCCCTCCCCCCCCATAGATGGCCATGGTACTAGGGATCCAAAGTGATCTGATGCGCATGGCTAGGCTTGTAAGGGCCCTAGTGGCCATTATTCTAGTAACAACCTATGAACATAAAAGCAACTTTTCAACATGGAAAGGACAGGGTGTTGAGCAAGAGGGCATATGTTGAAATATTGTGAGTAGGTAGTGGAAGATGAAAAATTACTCCTGTTGCAACATCTTGAGGATAAATATAGAAAGGGCTGGTCAGGAGAATTGAGATGAGTTTTTTGAGATTAAAATGATCTAAGATAGTGAAGTAGGAAATTCCTCACTGGATGAGTTGGATAGTAGAAGAAGTGAGTATCTTCTCTTTTCATTGGAATTATAAGTGTTGCATACAGGGTGTTGCTAGAAGGATTCAAGGATACCCTGGGGAGGTGATAGTGTCTATGGGAAAAAGATTTATAAATAAAAACTGTAACTGAGAATTGGCAGAAAGGGCTGTTGGCTGTAAGATATGCAGTCAAGCTTAGCTGATTTTTTTTGAGAGTCAGTACATTGTTTAATATTTCTGTACTCCAAGTGTGGTTAAGATATCCCCATGTATGAGTTAGAAATGTTTGTGGAATGAGCTAGGTAGATTTGGGGAACTGGAAGCATGTTTTTAGTAAGATTCAAAGCTGAAAAGGTTCAGTGCGAGCATGTAGTAAGGTATGGAATGAAAAAGCCAAAATAAACCCAAGCCTGTATTTAATCTGCAGGAGAGGCATCAGGAGCATGCTTGCTACTTAAACCACAGTAAGGTTTAATTATTTCCACAGTACAATAAGGCAATTAGTAGAAAATGTACAATTAAGGTTGTTTCGATGGGCGAAGATATCTAGACATTAATGAAAGAAATATACCGTCTGGAGATGAATGTTCTAGGAAGTGGGTTCAAGAAAAATTAGGAACAAAGGGCTGCCTTTTATTTTAGAGGTTGGCAGTGTAGAAACACAAAACATTAGTTTGAAGAAAAAATACATGTGAACATAGAAAATTTGCTCTTGTAGGTCTTTTTTAAAGCAGTTGAAAAGAGAGGTTTTCCTTCACTTGTTTTTTGAATGCTTTTTGTTGAAAGGTATACCATGATTTTAAGTTGCTTTTAAAGTACTTAAAAATGTGTGGTGTATTTTGTCTGATATTTTTATGTTCTTATAATAAAATTGAATGGTTTGAGGGGAATCAATGAAGGTCCATCAAACCCCTCTAGGTTTCAGTTTTTAAAATCTTTCATCTTCATGACGAAGGCAGAAACAGCCTACCTCAAGAGCATTTCATTATTTTTAATTGTAGTGCAGACACCTTCTGGTGAAGTAGAAAATATTTTAACACCTTTATTGAATTATCACTTAATACGTAGGCAGAGTACCTTTATATAAAAGAAAACAAACTATGTTTAACATGTTCACAGTTGCAAACATTATACATGACACATATATATATCCACACACAATTATCCAACTTTACATGCATCGATCTTCCTACCTTCCCTTAAAACTCACTCCTCCAAGACATTATTCTGCAATGTAGTGATGTTCATCGTGTTTCACTGTTGCAGTCATTACTCTTGGATTATCCTGCTGGCAGGCTACCCACATTCGGCCTAAATTCCAAAGTCTTGGTCCGGCGTCGGTTGCTGTCGCCTCTTCCCTGACGTCAGTGCGCCAGGGGTATAAAAGATGCAGCTGACGCCATTTTCTCCAGCCTTTTTTGCTGTGCGGTGCCCGAAGCAGAAGCAGTTCGCAAGTGCCGGTCGGCCGACTCCTGAGATTTTCGTGTTTGAATTTCAGATCCGAAGTCTTCATTTAAAGCTAAGTACCCCGTTGGGGAAACTTTTTTCTTGCTCCAGACCGATGTCAGAAAAAGTTAATTATTGTATTTCTTGTGGGAAGCAAATACCTCATAAGGACTTCCATTCTTATTGTATTCCTTGCCTAGGCCCTGATCACAACGTAGCTAATTGCAGATTTTGTGCTAGATTTAACCAATGCACTATTAAGCGTTGGTACAATTTTGCATTTCATTACTGTGGCCGAAGATTTAATTACACGATGTCGTCGGATAGCCATCCGACTACCGCAGTTCACAAGAAACGCAAGGAAAAGGACAGGCATCTGAGGTCCAAAATTGACGACGAGGCTTCTTCTAAGCCAGTCGCCGGTTCTCAGAGAGGCACTTTCGCAGCCTCTGACGCATGCTACCTCAGAGCCACAGGCCGCTTCTGACTCCCATGTGGAGCAGACTAGGCCTCTGGAAACTCAAGGTATTGGACACTTGGAAAATATTCCCTCAGATGGGCCCAGAGCCGCTGAACTGGCATCGGCTTCTGAGGGAGTTTTCAGGCCTACACAGTTGTATATAAAACCCGACTACAGCTTCAAAGGCAAAGACTAAAGCACCACTAAAGACAAAGAAACAAGTGCAGCAAGCCCATGGACAGGCCTCCATGCCTAAAAAACAGATGCTCAAAATGGCCGAAGGCCTAATTACTTTGATCATGGGTTCCCATCCCCCTCCAGAGAAGAGACCTAGGCAAGAGACAGAATATGAATCTTCAAATCAGATTTCCATTTCCTTTGACTCCTCTTCTGACCAAGAATACTCCCTCCCTCCCTATGAGAATTCTGATGCTGAAGAATCTATCCCTTCAGCCTCCCCTCCTGAGGATTATTCCTTTGGGGAAACCCTGCATACCATGAGGGAGCACTTCCACTGGGAGAGAGCCAAGACTACTCAGAATCTAAGAAAAGGCTTGGAGATTTTCTTTTACTACCTCAGCACAGGCCTCTTGCTATCCCTCCTGTTTTAGACATTGTAGATGATGTACTTTCAGAGTCCGGCCTGTCCCCTGACTCTTTACCTCCTGCACCTGTTAAGCCAGACAGATACTACAGGGTTCCAGATTCACATAAATTTCTTTATAAAAACACTGCTGCTGACCCAAAAACTATTTCTCAGGGTCCCAAAGGGGTAAAGGCTTCCACTGCAAAAAACCCTATCCCCTCTGATAGGGATTCAAGGGCACTGGACAGATGGAGGGAAAAAGGTTTACACTTCTGCTACCTTGGCTGTGAGGGCTTTAAATTGTCAATTTCATATGCTTAACCATCAACAATACTTATTGTCACTGCTTAAACAGAAAATGTTAAATTCTGAATGTGCAGAAAACAAGGAAATGCAGGATTTATTGCATGCAACTGAACAAGTGGGAAAGCATACTTTGCAATGTGGTTTTGATTCTCTGGAGGCCTCTTGCAGGGCCGCTGTTACGGGTTCTGTCATTAGGCAAAATGCTTGGTTAAAGGAACAGACTCTGCCTGATCATGTTAAAGCACTTATCTTTTGGCAGCCCCCTTAGGGGGAAAACTAGCACTTTTTTTCACAAAATTGGCATATGATCACCCAGGACAAATGGGTCTTGAACATAGTGTCTCAGGGCTACAGGTTCCACTTTCACACCCTGCCAAGGGCAAAAGGTATGCCAGACCTGCCACACAATCAATGGGCAGAGGCACAAAAGCAAGTTTCATCCCTCATGGACATGAGGGCCATTCAGCGAGTATTACAGCAAGAGCAGGGACAAGGATTTTACCAGAGACTTTTCTTGGTACCCAGAAAGGACAAAGCCTGGAGACCAATACTGGACCTGTCTATTCTAAACACATTTCTGGATGTTCCAAAATTCAAAATGTTGACTCTGCAGCAGCTACTGCCCATGCTGGGCAAGAAGGCTTGGCTTGTAACTTTGGACCTAAAAGAGGCATACCTGCTTGTCCCAATCAGACAATCTTGCAGAAGATACCTCAGATTCATAGCTGGCTCAATGCACTACCAGTTCTCTGCACTGCTCTTTGGCTTATCTACTGCGCCAAGGGTCTTCACAAAATGCCTGGCACCAGTAATTACATTTTGCAGACAAAGAGGAATTCAAATATTTCCTTACTTGGACGACTGCCTTATTCAAGCAGAGAACAAGGACATTCTACTCAAGCATCTGGCATTTGTAAAAAGATTACTAATTTGCCTAGGGTACACAGTAAACGAAAAGAAATCAAAACTAGTACCCTCTCGAGAGATAATATTCCTGGGTGTAAGCTTAAATACAACTGCCCAGATGGCTTATCTCATGCCAGACAAACAAAGGCAACTGACTGCTTAATTCAAAATGTTGGCAACAAAGACCCAGTTATCTGCAAGAAAAATTCTGCAGGCTTTGGGCTTCATGGCATCCAGCATTCTGCTAATTACATATGCCAGACTGCATATGAGGAAACTACATTGGTATCAAAAATGTTTTTACTCAACATTGCCATAGCCTGGAAACATTAATTACCCTCATTCCCTACCTGCAACAGGAGTTTCGATGGTGGGCACAGGCCTGTCTCCACAACAAGGGACAGCCATTCACTTTACCCACAGGCAGGCACTAACAACAGATGCATCAGATTATGCCTGGGGGGCCCACATGGCAGGAAAATGTATTCAGGGCACATGGCCCACAAGCCAGATGCATCTTCATATCAATCAAAAAGAGATGCTAGCTGTTCAGAATGCCCTGACAGCTTTCAAGGATCTACTTCATCCAGGACAACTACTGATAAAGACAGACAATACTGCAGTCATGTGGTACATAAGCAGGGAGGCACACATTCCTACTCCCTCTGCAGACAAGCCATGACTTTGTGGGACACAGCATTGACTTATCAAGTTCACCTGCAAGCACAATTCCTGCCAGGAAAAATAAATACTCTGGCAGACGAACTAATCAGAAACCTCATGGATCCCCACGAGTGGAAACTGGATCCACAAGTCTTCAGCATGATAACAAGGAAATGGGGATTCCCAGACATAGATCTATTTGCCTCCCCTCACAACTGCCAACTACAGAGATTCTGCACAAGGACTTATCACAAGCAAGTATGGAAAGTGGATGCCTTATCCTTCAACTGGAAAAACCCAATGGTATATGCCTTTCCTCCACTGCCTCTCCTTCCCAAGGTACTCCTAAAGGTCAGACAAGTGAAGCCAAAAATTATACTGATTGCCCCAGACTGGCCACGCCAGCACTGGTACCCAATCCTAAAGAGCTTGTCCCAAGGTCCAGCCTGTACATTGCCTCAAATTTTGCACTTACTGACCCAACAGAACAATCAGATCCTGTACAGCCAACTCAGAACCTTAAATCTGGCAGCATGGCGGATAATGTAGCCATTCAGGACACTCCCATCTCCAAAGCTGTGATGGATGTTATTTTGGAGGCCAGGAGGCCCAGTACCAGAAAATCTTAAGCAGGAAAATGGAAGAGATTCTGTGCTTGGAACCAGGCACAAGGAATTGACACGTTTGTACCAAATATTCCTCAGATTTTACAGTACTTAACTGAGATGTTGGACAAAGGCCTATCCTTTTCATCAATTAAGATTCATGCCTCTGCCATTTCAGCCCATTACAATACGGAACCACCTATCTTTTCTCATCCTTTAATAAGGCAGTACCTCAGAGGGGCCAAAAACATAAGACCTCCAAGGAGAGCACCAGTACCTGCATGGGACCTCAGTTATGTTTTGGAAAAACTCACACTGCCTCCTTTTGAGCCAGCCTCAACAGCTGATATAAATTTTTTATCCTGGAAAACAGCTCTGCTCCTAGCAATAACCTCTGCAAGACAAGTCTCGGAGTTACAAGCACTCGTGGCTGTGGAACCTTTTATCATTTTCCATCCAGACAGGGTTTCTCTGAGGACAAACCCGACATTTATGCCTAAGGTGGTGTCCAGTGTGGCCCTTAACCAAACCATTCACTTGCCTACCTTTTATCCAAACCCCCACAGAACAAGGGTGAGAGACTTCTGCATTCTTTGGACATACACAGACAGCTACGCTTCTACTTGGACAGAACTAAAGCTTTCAGAAAGACTGAGCAACTTTTAGTGGCATATGCTGCAGGATCACAAGGAAAGTTTAGTGGCATATGCTGCAGGATCACAAGGAAAGGCGATCTCAAAACAGACTATTTCAAAATGGATAGGCCATTGCATTCGTTTCTACTCACAGCATGGCAAATCATTGCCTAAGGGCATTAGGCCACATTCAACCAGAGCAGCAGCCACTTCAGCAGCCTTCCTCAGAGGAGTACCAACCAAAGACATCTTAGAGGCTGCAACTTGGAGTTCAGTGCACACTTTTACAAAGCACTACCACTTGCCTCTCTACTCTAAATCCAGAGCAGGCTTTGCCCCTGCAGTTCTGCAGGGCCTCATAGCCTCTCCTAATCCTATTTAGCCCAGCCACCCATCCTCAGCTTTGGAATTCAACCCAAGAGTAATGACTGCAACAGTGAAACACTGTGAACATAGTACAGTTGTGTACCTACCATAAATGTAGATGTTCGAGTGTATTCACTGTTGCAGTCCAGGTTACCCTCCCACCATCCCCCTTTCTTTTGCCGGGTCTTATCTGTACTTCTCTATTCTATACAACCTATATGATGTATTTGCTTGTAGATGAAGGAAATGTTTACTTTAGTGTATGCATGTTCATTGGCATAATTTATTTAGCCTACCTTTTTGGGGGCACCTGACATCTGGGACAAGAAAAACTGAAGAAAATGGCGTCTGCTGCATCTTTTATACCCTTGGCGCACTGATGTCAGGGAAGAGGTGACAGCAACCGATGCCAGACCAAGACTTTGGAATTCAGGCCGACTGCGGGTAGCCTGCCAGCAGGATAACCCAAGAGTAATGACTTGCAACAGTGAATACACTCGAGCATCTACATTTATTGTAGGTACACAACTGTACTTTCCTACAGTTTCTGTTTTTTCTTATGTAGTTTGCTCCCACTCTTTTCCAAAGATCCACTTCCAGTTCTTTTATCTCTGTTACAGTGTTCAGTATTTTAAATGCAAGTTTGTTTAGACTTTGATTTCCATTTTCTAGTAATTGCTTTTTTTTGGCAGACACCAGAATTAAACTTAATGCCTTACTGTCTCTAGGCAATTCAGATCCTGTATCCCATCTTAAAAAAAAAATACTTCCCATTTGCTCACCCAGTACTGCTGCAAAAGTCCACTGTAGGGAATTTTTTAAAGTCTGCCAACTCATTACACTCCCAAAACATAGGTTCTCAGTTACCGCTTTCTTCTCCATCACACTTCCAACATTTGCCATCAACCTGTGGAAAAAAATTTGGAGTCTGCTTGTGGTACAAAAATACTTATGCAAACACTTCCAATCAAAAACCTAAATTTTCTAGACTTTGTTATATATTTAGGAGCAATACATATGTCCTTCCATTGTTTCTTTGTGAAATGCATATCCAGTATGTGTGTCTCCAATCTTTTCTAACCTCCTCTGAGTGATTCCTATAGGTATCATGCAGTGTTTTATATGCCCTACTAATCCCTTTTTTGACAGCAACTTCTGTTCTAGATTCTACTAAAAACTCTACCAGAGCAGGTCTTTTCATTTAAGATTCCCCATCTCTTTTTCTTTGCCTATAGTCTGATATCAATCCCTGATAGGGAAGGCAGTCTCTAGTCTAAAGTCCAAATGTCTTCTTGGCCTCTTCCCTCTCTGTTGCCTTTCTCTCTCTCTGGTTATTTGCTCCCAATACCTTGGTTCCTATGCATTTTTCCTCCAGTAAATTCCATTTTGCCCATTCTGTATACTCCTAAGTGCAGTCATCCCTATTGGTAGAATCTTGTTCCTCCGTTCTCATGTTGGCTTAGTTCTTGGAATACTTTCTGCTACTATGTAAATACAATACTCTGTATGGCTTAAGGACCTGCATCCAAAATCTCTCTCCTTATTTCTTGTATTTCTCTCCTGCTTCATCAGCAATCCTTTCCACTTTGAATTATATTTTTCTGTTTGTGTTATGCCTGTGAGCTTTAACTCTGTAGCTCTAAAATATACCTTCAAATCAGATAATCCTAAACCATTTTATTCTGTTGGAAGCATCAGCTTGTCCCACTTGACCCTTGCCCTCCTCACCTCTCATATAAAATCCTTCATCTCTGTATTAATTGCTGTCCACAACTTCTCCTGATTAATAAAAATATGCCTGAGCTGCACATAAAACTAAACATATTTTCACTGCTTGTATCTCGCTGTCCATATCCATAAACAAGAGCTTCCAGTTTTTCATTTGTTTTTTATCTTTTTTGTCTCTTCCCACATAATCTGAGCTGCTATAACAGAATCCTTTTTTAACCCATACTCCTAAATGCTTGCTTTTTAACTTGTCCCTATAAATATGGTGTTGCTATAACAATTCATGTGTGGGTACATAGTTAAAGCTATAGCCTTTGTTTTGTCTTCATTCATTTTATATCCTGAGAAGAATTAAGTGTCTCAGAATGTTCCATCACAATGAGATGTCTTGAGATGTCTTTTTGTAGTTTTATTAGGTACAGAATAATATCTGTAAATAAAGTCAGCCTTTCTTGGTTACCATACCAGGTATATCCTTGAATTTCTAAGTCACGTATTTTCTTAGCCAGTGGCTGTAAATATAATACAAATAAGAAAGGGAAAGAAGGCATCCCTGCTTGGTTCCTCTGTTAGTAGACAATATGTCAGAGAGGAAACCTCCAACTTTAATTTTTGCCTCCAACCCCTCATATATCCTCATAATTAACAGTATTGTATCAGGGAAAGGAAATCCTTTCATTACCCATGTACTCATAAAATCCCAGCTTACTCTGTTGAATGTTTTCTCTGTATCAAGATACACCAACAACACTGATATTTTCTTTTATTCTGCTTCAGTCTGGATCATCCTTATTAATGCTGTCGAACCTTTGCATCCCCTCAACAAAACCATATTGATTATATATATATATATATATATATATATATATATATATATATATACATTTTTTTTATTAATTTTTGGCAACTCTTTTGCTGTTCTTTGGATATTATAGAGACAAACACTTTATAACTATGATTTAAAAGTGAAATGGGCATATCTGAAGATGGGTCTGATGAGTCTTTACCATCTTTCGGTTTTACAGAGGCACCACAACTTTCTTCCAGGATGCTGGTGTTTCCACTCCTTTTAAAATACTGTTAAACAAATCCTTCCAGATCTTTATCACTTTTTTCCCTTCTAGCTTCCAAATTTCCACAGGAATACCCTCTATTCCTGGAGTATTTACTGCAGATTGATTATACATCACTGTTTATTTCTTCTCCTCTCTATCTTAACTGTTAATTGTTGAGCTTCGCATACCTCTAACCTTGGAAAACTTAAGTCTTCCATAAATACTTCTATTTGTGCATTTTCTTGATTTCCACATTCCTCTGCTTTATAAACAGTCATAACATTTCTGAAAATTCTGTAATACATAAGCTCTTGCATATATGCAGATACTCTGTTTTCTCATTAGCACACTGCATTTGTCTCCTCTTGCTCTGTGAGATCCCCCTTATTCTGCAATACTTGAACCTTTGTCAGCTCCTGTAAATAATTCACGGTGGTACTTAGCCGTGTATATTTTTCTTTCATTTCTATTGTGTTTTTTAAACTGCACTTTTCTTTTATCTAACTTGCTAACTATAACTGCTGAAGAAATTTCTATCTTCCCTAATAACTCATGAGTAGTTTCTAATACCCATTCCTTAAATTCCCGTCTTTCGTAACAGGTATGTGGGTATCACCAATGTCTCATTTGTACTTCATTGCCCTGCATTTTTTATCTTTAGTTATTGGTACATGACCTGAAACAGATGTTAAGCTCCATAATAGCAGTTTTCAGGTGTAATGTAAATACATGCTAGCATAATCCTCTTCCCTTGCTAGTAGCCCTTTGCTACCACAAAACTACAATTGCTATCTTTTTTTCCTCCTCTTCACTATTGGAGCTCTTTTAGCAATTGATATAAGCACCCCTCTTTTCATTAGTCCTGACATTCTGCTGAATATCCATCCTGAAATTCACATGCTAATTTCTTTCAAAGTGTCTCTCCTGCAACACTGCTACTTGCACTCTGCATTTCTTAATATACTTCAATACTCTTTCCTTTTTACCTGTACCGATAAGGCCATTCATGTTACAAGGTAATATGGACAGCACTGTCATCGTGATAAAAAGCTGCTGTTTTCATCTGTTATACATGATAGTTTTTTAAATTCCTTTTCCATTTTCCATTAGGGCTTAGAAGGTTGATCTTTATACAGTTTGTCTAATCATCTCCATTTGGACCTATGTCACATTTTGCAAAACTTTTTGTTTTAATGAACACCCTTAAACAAAGAAATAAGCTCATCCCCATAATCTATTAACTTAAAACAAACACAACTATATGCATCTTCAAATAATGAAGTTTAATCCTCCTGATATGAACAGTTGTCCCAAACTGACAGCTGCATGCACACAAAGTCAAAACCAAACCTAAATTCTATGCCAAGACGCATGTTGTAGCCACACTAATTGCTGACTGTTCTTGTGTTATCTTTATTCCTCTCCCAGATTTGAAAGCAGCTTTTACATTTTCAGAAAATGTTAACTATTAGCCTTAAGAAAAAATGCATTGGCCATCCTTAAATAAAAATAAATTATACACTGTTCCAGTAAAAGCGTTAGTTACCAGAAAGCTGCTCTCAATCATTCACTTCCAATAATTTCAAACTTTATTTTTTAATGAACTATATGCCCTTGTACCTTTTAATTTTACATTTCTGTCATTAAACCACGTCCAAACGTCTGTTCATTGCCTTTTCCTTTAGTCAGCTTGTTTCCATGGAAATGTAAGATCAAAATATAGAGCTGCTCTCAGCTCTAAATTTCTCAACTGACACTGAACATTTATTTGCTTAAAGAAAACTATTTATTATGTTGTGGGGTCTCATTTTTTACAACCCACTTGCATTCACAAAAATATTTGTCATTAGTTTAAGCCAAGGGCATTAATCCAAACATTCACCTGTGCAAAAGTAAAAAAAAAACAAAAAAAACCCTCCACATTTATTATAATTAGTGCAGTTAACACCCTATCCAACATCTCAACAGCTCAATATTACAAATTGTTCACTTAAACATGCTTTTGTCCTGCATTTCTTCCCTTTTTAATGCCTACATTTCTTAAAACACAAATCTACTTTAGTATCTTTATGACATACTCAATCACTGAAAAGACCGTACTATTTCACATGCAATTTAAGTAATAAAAGGTTTTATACAAATTCTGTTCATCATCATCATCTTTCGGCTTTTCCCGTTAGGGGTCGCCACAGCGGATCATCTCTTTCCATTTCTTCCTATCCTGTGCATCTTGCTCTGTCACACCAACCGCCTGCATGTCCTCTCTCACCACGTTCATAAACCTTATCTTAGGCCTTCCTCTTTTCCTCTTACCTGGCAGCTCCATCCTTAGCATCTTTTTCCCAATATACCCATCATCCCCCCTCAGCACATGTCCAAACCAACGCAATCTCGTCTCTCTTGCTTTGTCTCCAAACTGTCCAACATGAGCTGACCCTCTAATATACCGATTCCTAATCCTATCCATCCTAGTCACACCGAGTGCAAATCTTAACATCATTAACTCTGCCACATCCAGCTCTGACTCCTGCCTTTTTGTCAATGCCACTGTCTCCAACCCATATAACATAGCTGGTCTCACTACCCTCTTGTAGACCTTCCCTTTCACTCTTAGTGGTACCTGTCTGTCACAAATCACTCCTGACACTCTTCTCCACCCTGCCTGTACTCTCTTCTTCACCTCTCTTCCACATTCACCATTACTCTGAACTGTCGATCCCAAGTACTTAAACTCGTCCACCTTTACCAACTCTACTCCCTGCATCCTCACCATTCCTCTACTCTCCCTCTCATTTACACACACATATTCTGTCTTAGCCCTGCTGACCTTCATTCCTCTGCTCTCTAGAGCATATCTCCACCTCTCCAGAGTCTCCTCAACCTGATTCCTACTCTCACTATAGATCACAATGTCATCTGTAAACATCATAGTCCACGGGGCCTCCTGTCTGATCTCATCTGTCAACCTGTCCATCACCACTGCAAATAAGAAAGGACGTAGAGCTGATCCTTGATGTAATCCCACCTCCACCTTAAACGGATTTGTCACTCCCACTGCAGTCCTCACTACTGTCACACTACCCTCGTACATATCCTGTACCACTCTTACATACTTAAATTCTGTTAAGAACAAAAATTGTTTCTTAGTTACTTTTTTCCCTTGTTGTGTTCTCTCAAACATTAATGATCTGAAATGGGGCATAATGCTTATCAATCCCCCAATAAGTTTAACAAAGTCAACAAAAATCCAGTCTTTTTCAGCAACTTTTTCTTGTAAAGTAATATTTCACAAGTGTGGCTGATACTTTATAGTCGCGCATTTGTTCACTAATTTCAGTGTTGCTGTTCTTGTTTCTAATCATCTCCATCTCCCAACCCTCAGACACAGTTCAAGTCCAAGGTACTCCCAATCCTTCTATTTAAATCCTGTGCTTTCTTCTTTCTGTTCAGCCTTTTCATTTGGAACATTGGAAAAGGTTGCACTGGTAAAGTTTGTCTGTGAGCCTTCCCATCAGAAGAATGAGAAGCAAACTCCTGTTTTGTTTGATGGCTAACCTGTTGTTGGACAAAGTTTTTCCCACTTAGCCCATTCTGCATTAAAAAGCAAATTTGATCCACCAGGAAAATATTTCTGAAGACAGCTGGGTACAGCAGCTTGTATTTTATACCTGTCTCTTGGCATGTCTTGGTTGCTAGGATAAATTTGCATCTGATGTTGTCAGTCTTCATTTATACTTGACAAATGGGACTCTTCACAGTATCAAAACCGGATCGGTTGTTATTTTATTTTCATTAATTAATATTAATTAATTTATGTATGTATGTGTGTATATATTTAACATTTGTTAACTGGGAAAGTCCGACTTGGAGCAAAGCCAATTTTCAGAGGAGGCCCGGGTAGAAATGCTCCAGATGCATCTCTTTTAACAATGGGAGGAAACTGGAGCACACTGAGAAAACCCACACGAATGCAGGGAGGACATGCCGACTCCACACACAAGGCATCTCAGCCGAGAATCGAACTGATGAACCACTTGCTGTGAGGCGACACTACTGCTGCACCACTGCATCATTATAATAGCTCGCGAAAACCAGAAGCCCTCGAGCTAAACCCCTATCCAGAATGCCCCTCTCTAAATGACCTTAAACTTCATTTGCTGCTCTTCTAGTAAGGATGCGTCAGCTGAATTCTCTTGAGCTAAGTGTATTTTCATTCTTTTCTGGTATTCATATTTCAAATTTCTAAGCCTACCCAGTTAATTACACTATTATCTTGCCCTTTGGTTAACTTTTTTATCACCTCAATGCTCTTGACTACCGTTGTTGGTAATTCTTTTCTGTTAAACTTTAACCACCCTTTATCAAGCGAGCGTACTGTTCCTTTACCATGTGGTGGTCTGTTCTGCTATCACTGGTAGCTATATATCTTTGCCCCTACATCTGATAGTCTTGGCTTACCATTGTTGGTAACCTTTCCTTTTCTTCTATTTTTCTTCCTCCTCTGTGAGAGGTTTCTAGTGTGCGTGTGTGTTTCTGCCATTCATTACTTTATTAATCAACATGGCAGACAAGACTAAAGGTACAACTGGTTTTAAACAATGTTCTGGTTGTGGAAGAAAAATGCCTAATTCTGATGGGCACTCTTCCTGTGTGTATTGTTTGGGCCTAGTGCATTTACAGCAAAATTGTGGTATATGTCAAGGGGTTTAGTAGCCAGGCCCTTGTAGAGAAAAAAAAAACTGATATTGACAGGTCTGATTAAGTCTTTCTTTAATGAGGCATTGTCTGGTCAACATAGGACATCAAAATTGGATGCGTCCTCACCTTCATTTTCCTCTTCATCTTCTTCCAAAACTGAACATTGTAAGAAGAGGAGTCTCTCTGTGCTGGTGTCCCCTTCAGCTCTGGCACATGAGCTAAATGTTCTGCTCCCACTTTTTCTGTGGAACCAAAGTTAGCTACCTGAAAATCTACAGAACTGTCCACTGCAGTTCTGATAAGTTCTCCACTTCAAATTTTGGTACCATCTACCTTGGCGCCGAATACTCCTGTGACTTCTCCTTCCTTGGTGCCAGCTACAGTACAGGTATTGCTGGAACTGTTTCCTTCCACAGCTCCAACAGCACCATTGGAAGCACAGTTATTCTCTGTTCTTAGAACCAGGTATTCATCCTCAATTCTCACTTTTTTGTTCGATATTTAACTCTTAGCCTAGAGGGTTTCTCTGTGCTTTAAGTGTTAGCCACATAGCTGGGAATTTATTTTCTGCTCAGTATCTAAATGTTTTGGCTGGGGACATCTGCGGTGGTGCAGCAGTAGCGTTGTTGCCTCACAGCAAGAGGTTCTCCCGTTCGATTCTCGACTGTAGTGTGGGGAGTGCCTTTTCTGTGGAGTCTGCATGTCCTCCACGCGGTTGGGTGGGCATTCGAAAGACATGCATAAATGGGAGTGCCTTAGTTGATGGTTGAATGTTGAGCTGGTACCTCGGCGTTCGTCAAAATCTACTGCCAATTATTAGTGGACCGGAGTTCCGCTGTGGCGACCCCTAACCGGGAAAAGCCGAAAGACAACATCTGAATGGTTTGGCTGGCTACAATCAACTGTATTAGATGCTGAAGTTAAGCACAAACTTGCAGTTTTAAAGATAGTACTGTGTTTTATTTTTTTGTTTATTTAATTGTTTCACTGATTATTGTGGTCTCTCTCTCTCTGCAGTTAGTTTCCTGCCCTCCCTCCCTGTTCTTGTTTTGGTGTCAATCTTGGTGGCTTTGGAATTGCCCGCCCCTCCTGTAAATCTGTGATTGAACACTCCTCCTTGGTCTATCTCATTTGCTCACTCAACCGAGTACATTGAAATCGTATTTTGATTTCAGACACTCCTACCAGTCCCATCTGTTTAGCTCTATCCCAGTCTAGTGTCATTAGCTCATTCTACGGAATACAGAGAAAACTTTTGAGAAGGCCAACCCACTTAGATCTTTAACCTTGAGTTAACTTCTGATCTGAAGTAGGATATTCATTTGTCTGCAACCTGTGGGTTATGGATCCGATATCGGATCCGAACCGGCATGGTTTTCCAGCTATGGATCCAAGCTCTCAGCTCCTCCCCTCACCCATAATGCCCTGCTCTACCCTCATGACCTCAGATCTCGTTTGCCGCGCTGGTGACTGGATTTGGGTTCTTTGCTCTCAGCTAAGTGGTAGTTTATTTACCTGTTAAAACAGAAAGTTTTAAATTTTTTGTGTATTTTTGTGTGAAAGTTTAGGTTTCCCTCATTAATAGTTTTAGTTTGAGTTAAATTAAGTAATTTTTTTTCCCTCCCCTCGCTGTTGCGTAGAGTGTGTGTAGGCCTGTGTGTCTTTTTCTTTTAAGTTACTTTAGTAGCTTGTAGATTATGGCTGATCAGCCTAAATCTATCTTTTCAAAATGCTCCGAGTGTGGCCATAAGCTCTCACCGGCTGATGGCCACACTCGGTGTGTTAAGTGTCTCGGGGTTGAACACCTCACATCTGGCTGTTCCATATGTGCAGGGTTCAACCCCAGGGCACTGAGGGAGCGGAGGTCCAAGCTTGTCTTGGCGGGTCTTTAACCGCCGGACTCGGCACCGCCTCCGCTCCTTCGGGACTACTGTGGCTACAGTTGTTCCCCTGTGGCACCCTCCTGCTCCTGGGACTCAACCTCCCGCTTCTGGAGAGGAGAGGGATGCTGCTAAGGACGGAGGGAGAAGCACCTGGCGGCGGGCCGAGACCTCTGTTTCGCCCCGCCAGCCAAGCGGCTTCTCCCGGCTCCGTGTCGGTTCGGTCTCCTCCTTCTCGGCTCCGGTCCCCTGTGTGCTTTTCACCGGGTCCTGAGGAGGAGGAGACCCGATCTCCGTCGAGGCTATCGAGGAGGCACTCCAGGCCTACCTCGGTAGCCTCGTCGAGATCTACACATAGCCTTTCTGATGCTGATCTGGACTGGATGATGAGAAGGTTCATCCAGGCCCAGATGCAGATGGGAGTGCTCTTGCCTCCCCCCCCTCCGGGGGGGAGCTCAACACCCTTTTTTAAGCCTATTGCTCCTTCTCCGACCCGCTATCCGGGTTCGGAGCAGCTGGAGCCGAGCAGCTCCGGAGCCGGGGGTGGGTCGGCGCCGATAGTACTTGGTACTTCGGATCCGACCCTGCCCTCGAGTGCGTCGGACCCGACCTCTCGGAGCCTGGATCCGAGCTGCGGATCTGGGGGGATCAGTGCTCCTTCGGCGCCGTCTGTGTCGGAGCGTACTGTCCCTTCGGATCCGAGTGCCAGCGCCGCTCCGTCCACTCGGATCCGAGGGGAGCCATTGTCGGATCCTTTGGTCGAGGTCGGCTCCCTTCGGCTTTTGATGTAGTGTAGAGGGCTCTGTTCAGGGTCTCGGACCCCGGCACTTGTTCGGCTCCGTCCCGCTCCTCTGCACTGGGCCAGGCTTCCACCATCCGGCCCCTGGGACAGCCCGCTTCTGTGCCCCAAGTGGCTCCTATGGAGCAAATTGCTGCTGCGAGGACTCCTCTGACAGCCCCCAGAGGAGGTCCCTCGCAAGCATACGTGCAAAAGGAGGCACATTGACTCCCCCGAGTCTCTCACAGAAGACACGGACTTGGAGGAAGGGGAAGGCTCCCCACGGTCACCCCCCGAGGATGTCTCCTTTGGAGACATCATGGAAATGCTCCGTATAACGGGGGTCTGCCCCCAAGTCTTCCTCGGACGAGTCCGTGTTCTTGGAGGCATTTGAAACGGGCCCGTCTACCTCTTGGGTGTCCCCCCCCTGCCGACCCCCTGGTGGACCTTATTACCACCAGGGCGTGGAAGGAACCGGACACCGTGGAGCCAATTCCCAAAAGACCGGATAGGATCCTTAGTCCGCCATCCGACCGGACCCATTGGAGTAAGGGGCCTCCGGTAGATGCCATGTTGACGGCGGCCACAAACAGGGAACTGGCTCAGGAGAGTCCCTCAGTCCACCCACCGAGCAAGGAGTCTCGGATGATGGACCGCTTGGGGAAGCGGATGTTCAGTTCGGCGACCTTCTCGGTAAGGGCGCTGAACTATTTGGCACATGTTATTCGGATGCAGCGAGATCTTATTAAGGAATACGCTGCATCCCCTGAGTCCATTTCGGAGGAGGACAGAGTTCTGCACTCCACCCGTATGGCCACTCTTAGGTCAGTTACAAATACTTCTATGCGGCTACTCTCCCATGCAACGGAGGCGCCGCTAGAGCTGCGGGACAGGACTGGTCACTAGACGCCAGGCCTGGCTCCGTCACTGCGATTTTTCTGAGCCCTTCAAAGCGTCGTTGCGAACGCCCCTTTGATGGTTCTGCTCTGTTTGGCAAGACCGTTCGCGACGCGTTGACCCAGAGCGAAAGGACGGAAGACGCTGTCTGCCGCCGGAATCCGCTTCTCTGCACCCCAGAGGCCCTATTCTAGGAACCAAAAGGGTCAGAAGAAGATGTGGTTCGAAGTCGCAGCAGGCCCAGGCTGATCCGGACAACCAGTCCTTCCATGGCAGAGGAGGACAGGGAGGACGCCGCCCTAGAGGCAGAGGGGCTCCCAGAAACTTCGGGTCCAGGGAACCTTTCTCTGAACGGCCGCAGCAACCCTGAGGGTTGCCCGACTGCTCTACTCTGGAGGCAGTCGGGGACGTTCGGGGCACCTAGCGGCATGGGAGTCCATAACATCGGACCGCTGGGTTCTCCAAATCATATCCAGGGATATCGCATTCCTTTCCTTCACCTTCCAAAGTTGAAGTCCCTCCCAGACGTCCCACCCGGTCAACGGGAGGCCGCTTTGGCAGAAATTGGCCATCTGCTAAAGAAAAGAGCCATCCAGCCCGTTCCCCAGACCAGATCGGATCAGGGTTCTACTCCAGATTCTTTTAGTGCCAAAAGACGGGGAACTAAGACCAATCCTAGACCTCTCTCTTGAATCTGGCAGTCCCCAAAGAAAAATTCAATGGTCACTCTGCAATCTATTCTCCCCTTCTGGGAGAAAATCACTGGATGTGCTCGATAGATCTCAAGGACGCGTACTACCACATCCTGATGGACAGGCGCTCCAGGAGGTTTCTCCGCTTCGGCTGGGAGCCAGTCACTACCAGTTCGGGTCCTTCCCTTTGGTCTCACCACAGCCCCCAGGGTGTTCACCAAAGTATTAGCAGTGGTAGCGGCCCACCTGAGGCTTCAGGGGTGCAGGTCTTTCCCTACCTGGACGACTGGCTTCTTACCGCCCCAACAAGGCATCTACTTCTATTGGCGAGACTCCTTTCTCCATCTTGCTCCCTTTCTGGGCATCACAATAAATACAAAAAGTCCAACCTGGCCCACACAGCTCTTAGATTTTATAGGGGCCAGGCTAGACACAAGGAGTTTACGAGCCTTCCTCACTGCGGACAGAGTTCTAAATCTGCAGCTCCAGGTGCGGGCCATTCTCCATTCAAGTTCTGTTCCAGCGGAGTTGGTCCTGAGGGCTCTAGGGTCCATGGCATCGGCTATAGCACTTCTTCCTCTTGCCAGGCTCAATATGCATTCTACAGTGGACGCTCTTAGTACAGTGGTCATACCTTGCTCTCCCCATGCATCATCCCATAGCGATCAGCAAGGCTTGCAAGCGGTCCCTCTTGTGGTGGCTCCACTCCCGGATCTCCACAAAGGCCGCCCATTTTGTGCTTCTCCCCTCTCGCCACGGTGACCACGGACGCCTCCGCCTCGGGTGGGGGCACTTTGGGCCGGACCGTCCAAGGCACGTGGAACGATTCAGAGACCTTACTGCATATCAATGTTCTAGAGATGAGAGCAGTGCTCTTAGCGTTGCTAGCACTTCAGGACTTTCTTCCCTTGGGAACAATTGCGATTCAATCGGACAACATGTCTGTTGTCTGGTACATCAACAAGCAAGGGGAACAAGGTCTTACCCTCTTTGTCGAGAGGCCATGAGAGTTTGGGAATGGGCAATCTCCACCAATCGCTTTCTAATAGCAACGCACATTCCGGTCGGTCCAACATCCTAGCGGACAAGCTCAGTCGCACCATTCTGACCCCTTACGAGTGGTCTCTCAATTGTCAAGTAGCGAACGCATATTCGCACGGTGGGGAACCCTTCATGCGATCTTTTGCTTCTCCCTCAAACACCAAGTGCGACAGTTTTTCGCTCTAATACCTCCTCCCGGAGGTACCCCAAGAGACGCTCTGGTGCATGCTTGGCCACCCGGTCTTCTGTATGCCTATCCACCCTTGCCTCTGATGCTGCAAGTTCTTCAGAAAGCCTCTCGGGTGGGTTGCAGAATGATTCTCATTGCTCCATTCTGGCCTCGACAGATCTGGTTCCCCTTCCTAAGGTCTCACTCGGTGAATCCTCCTTGGATTCTAGATCCCATCCGGATCTGATATCCCATCCATCCTGCATTCCTCCTCCGAACCTGGACAACCTGAAGCTGACCGCTTGGCTGCTCCAGTTCCACTCTTGATAAGGACTCGGTATTTCTTCACCTGTAAAGGCTATTTTGGTGGCGGATCAAAAACCATCCCCCAGCAAGGTTTAGCGAAGCAAATGGAAACGTTTCTCTTTGTGGGCAGAGCGGCAAGGCCTGAATCCCTTCACGGTTCCTCTCCCTTTAGTGCTTGACTTTCTAACCACTCTCTTTAACGATGGTGCCAGCAGTTCCACAGTCAAAGTTCAACTGGCGGCAATTTCTCACTATCACATTGGCCATGACTCTAATCCTCTTATGTCAGCCAAATTGTGTAAAATATTTCTTAAAGGTACTTTTCTTCTCAGGCCCCTATAAAACAAGCAGTTCCTCCTTGGGACCTTTCTTTGGTCCTACAGGCCTTGACCGCTCCTCCTTTCGAGCCAGCGGCTACGGTGGATCTCAAATTCTTGTCCTACAAGACAGCCTTTTTGGTAGCCATTACATCAGCCAAGAGAGTTTCTGAACTTCAAGCTTTATCAGCTAAACCTCCTTACTTGGTATTTCATCCGGACCGTGTCTCCCTCAGGACCAACCCGTCCTTTCTTCCTAAAATCGCTTCTGAAGCAAACATCAATCAATCCATTAACCTCCTGTTTTCTTCCCTAAATATGAAAACAAAGGTGAATATAAGCTACATTCACTAGATGTTCACAGGCAACTTAGATTTTATCTGAACAGGACAGCTGGTCATAGGCAATCCGACCAGCTGTTTATTTCCTTTGCAAAATTCAATTTGGGCAAGCCAATCTCTAAAGTTTCTCTGTCCCGCTGGATTTCACAGTGCATTTTATTGGCTTATCAAGCTTCAGGAAGGCCCGCACCGGAGGGTGTTCATGCCCATTCAACCCGGTCAGTATCTACCTCGGCAGCCTTCAAGGCTAGGATTCCTCTAGATGATATTTGTGCAGCAGCCACGTGGGCTTCATCTCATACGTTTATTTCCCACTATAAGTTGGATCTTGCATCTAGGGTAGAGCATCCTTTGGCTCAGGTGCTCCGGAATATCCTTCCATGATGGCCGCCCAAGATTCAGGTAGCTGGGGACTCTGTCCCACAGGTTGCAGACAAATGAATATCCTACTTCAGATTTAGAAGTTATGTACTCACCATAACGCTCCATCTGAGTAGGTGTATTCATTTGTCTGCAACCATCCCGCCCTCCTATCCCCCTGGCCTTTCAGTTTCCTGCATATTCTTTGTTACCCTTTTTAGGGTATTGTTGCTTTGGCAAACTCGATCTGAGGTCATGAGGGTAGAGCAGGGCATTATGGGTGAGGGGAGGAGCTGAGAGCTTGGATCCATAGCTGGAAAACCATGCCGGTTCGGATCCGATATCGGATCCATAACCCACAGGTTGCAGACAAATGAATACACCTACTCAGATGGAACGTTATGGTGAGTACATAACTTCTAATTTCTCCTTTCTCCCTTTCCACTTTACAAAAAAAAAAAAAAAGACTTTGCTAGAATCTCCTTGTGTTCTGACTGTGTTTCTCAGCTGATAAGTATATTTTGGCACTTTTTAACTGTTCAGAGTTTAATAAAACAAAACTCAATTCATCTCAGAATACAGTTTGAATAAATTGCATTTATTTAAACTTTATTTGCTTTAATATTTCTACACGCTCAAGTGTGTTAGCTTGCACTGCACTTGAATTGTTTTTAGTGCTGTTCTAGTGTAAAAAAAAATTCTAAGCTTGTTTCCTGCCTTTCTTGTAACTTAGTCTAGTCCAGATACAGTTTTGCTGTGTCCAGGACTTATTTTTAAGCTTCTGAGCCCCCCAATCATTTCTGTGTTGGAGGGAAGCCTTCTAGCTTATCAGTGGGAATGGTAAGCACTAGGTAGCCTATCTACCACAAGAGTAGTTTTTGGCCCAGAAATTGTAGTTTATTGGCTGTTTGGGCAATTTTTCCATGTCTTTCAACTTTCTGGTTTAGAAGCTCGCTTTTGCGCTTGTTTCCCACCTTTCCTGTAACTAGTCTAGCCTAGATAACGATTTGCTGTATCCAGGACTGTTTTGTAAACTTCTGAGCCCCCAAGCCTTTCTGTGTTGGAGGGAAGCCTTCTAGCTTATCAGTGGGAGTGGTAAGCACCAGGTAGCCTACCAACCACGAGAGGAATGGTTTCTGGCCTAGAAATTGTAGTTTATTGGCCATTTGGGCAGTTTTTCCATCTCTTTCAACTTCCTGGTCCAAAAGCCTGCATTTGCCCTTTTCCCGCCTTTCCTGTAACTAGTCTAGTCCAGATACAGATTTGCTGTTTCCAGGACTGTATGTAAGCCTCTGAGCCCCCCACGCCTGTCTGTGTTGGAGGGAAGCCTTCTAGCTTATCAGTGGGCGTGGTAAGCACTAGGTAGCCTATCTACCACAAGAGGAGTGGGTTCTGGCCCAGAAATTGTAGTTTGTCTGTTTGGGCAGTTTTTTCTATCTCTTTCAACTTTCTGGTTTAAAACCCCATATTTGTGCTTGTGTCCCACCTTTCCTATAACTAGTCTAGTCCAGATACAGATTTGCTGTATCCAGGACTGTTTATAGCTTCTGAGCGGTGCCCAAGACTGCTCTTCAATTTTTCCTTTAGACCTGCTAGTTGTCTTCTCTCCTGCACTTTTGCTAGCTTATCAGTCTACCACTTTACCACACTTCTTGTAGCAATTATTGTAGCACACAAAAGTGCTACCAGCAATAAATGTTCTACAAGGAAACATTTCCGGTACTTATTAATACGCACCCTTCCAGCCATGTCTAAAAGTCAGTGCCCTGTGATTTCTCCTATTAACCTGGTGAACTTAAGCATCCTGAGGCAATGTAACAACTGCCTCATGTACACTGACAACCCTCTCCTCTTACCTCCCAACACACAGACTTGCGAGAGATGCACTTATGTATCCAAATTGGAAGCCATGCACTCTCCAGCCAAGACCGGAATAGCTGGTCAAGAGGAGAAGGTCAACACTTGCACCACACCACATGGAACACACAGCCCTCCAGAACACACACCAGCACTACCTTCACATAAAAACACAAACCACACACCCACCTTTGCAGAGGCTGTCAATAAAAATCTACCCAAACAGCAGAGACCTCCAAGGCAGAAATGCACTCTACTACCACAACACTAATCACAGGACACACATCTCTCCTAAACAGTGTGCCACTCAACCAAAGCCCCTAAGGCAGAAGAGCATGCCCAACACACTAGTCATAGGTGACTCGATAGTGAGGCACACTGATGTCCCACTCACTAGGTTGAATAAGGAGAAAGTAAGTCAGCTGCCTGTCAGGTGCCAGGATCCACCACATAACACACGTGCTCAGGTCCCTCAGCAACAGGTACAAATATGACTCTGTCATTGTACAAGTGGGTGTGAATGACCTGAGAAGTACCTCCCTGGACTACATTAAAAGAGACATGGAGGAGCTCTCGGATTATGTAGCCCAGGTGGGTATATCCCTAGCCCTGAGCAGCATTCTACCATCACCCAGAATTATACCACAGTACAAGCAGAAAATGATTGATTTCAACAATTGGCTAAGTTTCTGGTGTCATTCTAAGGGGATCCAGTATTGGTCTGCCTGGGATGACATGATTAACAGACCTCAATGCTTTGCCAGAGATGGCCTGCATCTGTCAGCCCTGGGCTTCCGAATACTGGCCAAGGCTTCTGCCACCCCTGTAGTGCCTTGTTTAGGCGGTGTTCCAAAGGCCAAATTACCACCTATAAAGAAATGCAATCTGACGGTCATGCTACTCAATTCTAGAAGTCTAAATCTGAAAATGCACTCGCTGAAGCACTCCTTAAAATGGAGAACATCAACATTTGTGCTGTAACAGAGACCAGGTGCAAGGCAGTAGAAAGTACCCCTGCACTACCAGGCTATTCCACACCTTTCATCCCCAGAACTTGGACCGCAGCTCGAAAGGCGGTGGTGTTTCCATATTCATAAAGGATGTACGCACCTCCAGACTGGTAACCCAGCATAACGCATCAGAGATGCTTCAGTTGCAGCTAACTTTGGGTAAGACAGCGATTCAGGTCGTAGCCTGCTATAGGTCCCCAATAATGTCCCAAGACTCGCTCCACATTCCTAAGCATATTGGAGAATATTAGGGTCCATCCTTACACACTCATAATGGCCAACTTCAACTACCCCTCCATTAACTGGGATAACTACTCATGTACCAATACACTTGCCCAACGTTTCCTGGAATTCATTAATTCAAATGCCCTGGACCAGCTCGTTCTTACCCCCACTAGAGGTAGCAACATCCTTAACCTGGTCATTACTAACAAGGGCGACCGTTGCTCTACACTAATAGTTAACTCCTCCCTGGTTAGATCCAACCACAAACTAATCACCCTGGAAATCCACATCTCTCCAACCACCCACCACCACCACCACCCCCACCCCTGCAAAGATAACCACCATGAAAAACTTTTCCAAAGCTGACTTTGGGCTCCTAAAAACAGAGGTGGCTAACTTCATGGCACCCATGCAAATGGAGAATAGTTGCATGACCGCCAGATCATGCACCAGTGCACTGTACAGACAAGTACACAAATGTATGGATCTCACTATACCCAGTAGAACCAAGATGCTCTCCTCCAAAAAAAGGAAGCCAATCTAGTGGTCCCCTGCCATAAACAAACTCTACAACAGAAGGAGTAAACTGATGTGGAATAAGATGAAGTCCCAAGACTGGAAAAACTCCCTTAGCCTCAACAGGTTGAGATCCCTCATCAAATCCTCTAAAGCTAGCTATGAAAACAGAATTGCAGCAGATAGTAAAGACAACCACAAGGCCTTCTATAGTTATGTAAAGGATTTCCATGGCAATACCCAGATTTGTTCTGAGCTACTGCACAATGGTGCCTTCTATACCGAGCCAACAGGTATTGCCAATATACTGGCCTACAGATTCAGTGCCAAATTTACCCCCTCCCCCAAAAGGACCAATCACATTACCAGTAGATTGCCAGGCACCCAATATTACTGCTGCACAGATTAAAACAGCACTGTCCAAGGCCAAGAATACAGCTTCCATGGGACCTGACAATATCCCTGGCTGTGTTCAACACGAGCTACATAGTGAACTGGCACCTCACCTGTGTGCCCTGTTCTATCACAGCCTCTCTTCATGCTTTGTCCTTACCAAATGGCGCACTGCTACAGTTATCCCTCTCCACAAAGGAGGAGCGACTACAGACCCTGGGAACTATCGCCTCAGCCTGATGAGTTTGATATGCAAAGCTATGGAATGCAATCATGGACCTAATAAACAAGGATATAGGGAATCTCCAAACTCTGGATCCCACACAGTTTGGTTTTGTGAAGGGTAGATCATGCCTGCTCAATTTGGTCGACTTCTTTGTGTCAGTCACCAGAGCTGTGGATGAAGGCACGGTGGTTCATACAGCCTAACTTGATCTGGCCAAGGCATTTGATACCTTTCCCCATTTAGGAGTCATAGAAAAACTCACTAAGCTAGGCATCAATCCCTATATCACTAGGTGGGTTGCAAACTGGCTCACAGATAGAACGCACAGTGTGAAAATGGACTCCAAGTCAGACTGCTGACCAGTCAGGAGTTGAGTCCCACCTGGTTCTATCCTAGGTCCTCTCCTATTTGGTATCTACTTCTCAGAAATCCAGACCAACACAAAGGGTCTCTGGCTGACAAAGTTCGCAGATGATTTCAAGTTGGGAGCTATTAACTCCCCAAGTGATGTTGACATCCTACAGAAAGGTCTCACTGAGATAAATGACTGGTGTCAGAACCATGGCCTTAAGCTCAATGCCAAAAAATGTATCATCATCCCCTTTGGGAAAAACCCGGTTCCCATGAATTACCACATTGATGGTAGTCCACTGAACACAGAAGGTGTTATAAGAGCTCTGGGAACACAGGTTGACAGCAGCCTCTCTTTTGACAACCATATTGCCACTGTGGTCACAAAGTCCTTCTGTGTGGCACATCTCATTACTAAGGGTTTTGCATCCAGGAAGAAAGAGGTCATTGTCTCCCTCTACTCTTCCCTCATTAGGCCACTCATCTCGTACAATGCCCCATTTAGCATGTACCTCACTAGACACCTGCAAAAACTGGGGAGGCTGCAAAAGTACTTCACAAAGAGGATCCTAGGCCTTAAACACTTGTCCTATGTGGACAGACTCAAAAAAACTCCATCTATTCTCTGTCTTATATCTCCTACTCTCTGCTTAACATACAAAGCCATGTCTGATCTAGCTGAGTTAGAAATGCTACAGCTGAAGAAATCCCAATCCCTCCGCACCACATGCTCCATTGACCTCAACCTCATTACCACAATCAACAGAACATGCTGGAGGGACAGCTTCATAACCCAGAGACTGCCCTTGCTATGGAATAGACTTCCCATACATGTCACACAGAGCACCTCACTGCCCCTCTTCAAGAGAAACCTTGATGAGTGGATGGGAAATAGAAAATTCACCCCGGGGATCATTCCCATGGCTCTACTCGACAGAGGCACTGGGAACTAAGGTCTGGTGGCGCAATGTCAGGGTAATCCTATGGGCTAGGTTTGTAAAGGCTGTAGGGCCATTAGCCTAGTACACACCTATGAATAGATCCCTTTGTGGGGCAACTTCCAAGCCCTTTTTAAAGAGGCCAGAATCCCCTTCAAGCCCTATCTATTCATTCCTCCAGGAGTTTGATGGAAGTAGACATTGTGAAGTTGGTGGATCAGCTCCTTGTGGCAAGGAGTCTCTCATCCTCTTCCCAGGTTTCACTTCCTTCTGGAAATGGGACTTTCCCTCCAGGGACTCCAACAGATGTTCATACTGTAACCTCCACTTCGGCTTTAGAGACCACAGCTCTGATTTCCACAGTTCTGACTGTTCTGGTGCTGACAGCTCTTATGCCTTCAGCTCCAGTGTCTGCCCTGAGTTTCTCAGTTCTTTTGGAACTGATGGACTCTCTGGATCATAGCTCCACTACCTCATTTGTGCAGTTTCCTTGGAGCGGGGTGGGATCATAGTTCTGAAGTTGTACTTCCCGGTTCTGGGCTCCCATCCTTCTTCAGGGAGCCTGCTTTTCAGGTCGTGGAGAGGGCTTTGGCCTCTGCAGGTTCTCAGTTGGTCTCTTTCCCATCGGTGCATTTACCCGGGATTCCCTCCATTCCAGAGCTTCCACCCAACCTCCAAGCCTGGACAGAGAGCATTGAAGCTGTAGGGTACCTCTGTACAGGGCCTTACCTCTTCTGAGTCCTTCACAGAATTTCCCACTGAGGAGGTGCCCTTGAAGAGGACATGTGGGAGGAAACACTTAGATTCCCCAGAGGAATTTTTTCGTGGAGGGCACTGATTTCAATGACTGGGAGGGCCCCCCGGTTACTCCGAAAAGATGTCTCCTTTGGAGACATCCTTGAAATATTGAAGCAGAGGGGTGGCTGGATGCCCCAAGACCCATCCTTAGAGGAGTCTTTGTAACTGCAAGGTTTCAGTGCTTGCCCATCTCCCTCTTGGGTGACGCCTGTTGACGATGTTAAGTTCATCACACAGCGGGCATAAAAAGCCCCCGATTCCATAGAGCCAATCTCCAGGACACCAGATAAAAACCTTTCAGCTCCAGAAGACCATCAACATTGGGTCAAACGTTTAGTAGTTGATGCCATGATGGTTGCAGCAGCCACAAAAAAGGAAGAAGCAGAAGAGAGTTCACTGTTCAGCCCCCCTAACTGAGAGTCCAAGGCAATGGATAGGTTTGGAAAGTGATTTTATGATTCTTCAACCTTTGCCTTATGGTCAATGAATTTCATGGCACACTTCACCAGATTTCAAAGGGATCTGATCAAGAAGCTCTCAGATACCCCTGTAGGAGCTGTGTCTGATGAGGTACAGGATAAAGTAGCCTTCAGCTTGCCATCCTGGAATCTGTCTAACTCATCCATGAGGCTTATAGCAAATGCAGCCGAAGGGACGACAGAGGCAGCGGATTCCGTCGTAGCCATAAGGAGGCATGCCTTGATGTGATTTTGTGAATTTGTGGCGTCATTTAAATATTCATTCATCAATGCCCTGTATGATGGATCTTGCCTTTTTGGTCCCAAAGTCAAAGAAACCTTGGCCAGGTGTGAGAAGGATGGAGAAACCCTTCCTGCAGTAAATGTATGGTTTTCTGCTTCCCAATGATCATATTCCAGGAGTCAGAAAAGTGGGAAAATGTGGATCAAGAAATCCCAAGGACCTTTCCAAGACACACATGGTACTGACTCCCCTCGAGGGCTCTAATGGAAGACGCCAACCTCATGGTAGAGTTGACCCACAAAATCAGGGTTCCAGGGGATTTTTCTCTGAGAAAACCCTACCAGTGCTGCTTAAGGGAGGTCGGATTCCTTGCCTCTGGAGGCAGTCAGGGAAGACTATCCTTGCACCCACTAGCTTGACAAGCAATAACTACTTGGGTGCTAAAGATCATTGCCAGAGAATATTGTATTTTTTCTCACCCCGAAGACAAGGAAGAGAAAACTCACTGATGTTCCAACAAATCAGTGGGATCAAGCAGATGGGGAAATTCAAAAGCTGCTAGAAGAGTCATCCAAGAAGTCCCATCAGATAAATAGGATCCGGATTCTACTCAAGATTTTTTTTAGTGCCAAAAAAAACAGAAGACTGGAGACCAATTTTGGATCTCCGCCTTTTGAACAAGGTTGTTCAGCAGACAAATTTCCAGATGGTCATGGTTCAGTCTAGCCTCCCCTTTTTGGTGAAAGATGGTTGGATCTGCTCTGTAGATCTCCAGGATGCCTATTATCACATAAAAATGGACATGTGCTCCAGGAGGTTCCTCTGCTTCCGACTGGGAGCCAGTCATTATCAGTTCAGAGCCCTACCTTTTTGTCTCAGTACAGCCCCCTGGGTGTTCAAGTGTATGGCAGCAGTAGTAGCTCACCTGAGACTATACAGATTCTGAGTGTTTCTGTGTTTGGATGACTGACTCCGTACTACTCCCACCACGTATTTATTTGAATGGACAAGAGATTTTCACCCTACACATTTGTTCTTGTTCAGGTGTAATGGTAAATCCTGCCAAGTCTCTACTAAGTCCGACACAGCAGTTGGAATTCATAGGAGCCTACCTCATCACAACCTCTTGTACCTTCTTGTACACAGACTGCAGAGGATAAGATCTCAGGTGGACATTATTGTTTCCAACACTTTTGTTCCACTAGCAAAGTTTCACATGAGAATTTAACAGTGTCTTCTTGCCTCCCAGTGGCTCATCCTCACTCATCCCCTGACTCATCTCACTTGAATTACCAACCGTTGCAAGAAGGAATTATCTTGGTGAATGTAACCTAGGGAAATTCTTTTGGGCCAGTCATTTGTTTTACCCCAATCCAAGGCCATAGTGAACACGGATGCCTCCCAGATCTGGTGGGGGTGGGCATTATCAGGGAAGAACAGTCCAAGGAACTTGGTCCCCAATAGACGCCAATCTGCACATCAGTGGTTTGGAACTGAGGGAGTGCTCTTAGCACTGCAAGCCTTTCAAGCTGCCTTCCCTTTAGGAACAATTGTAGTTCAATCAGAGAACATATCAGTAGTCTGATACATCAACAAACAAGGCACAACCAAGTCTTACCCCCTGTGTCGAGAAGCTCTCAGGGTTTGTCAATGAGCAATATCCTCAAACCGCTTTCTGATAGCAATGCCCATCCCAGAGATCTCAAAGTGATAGAGGACAAACTGAGCAGATGTATCCTCTTGCCACACAAGTGGTCTCTCAATCCCAGAATGGTGAAGGAGATTTTCCGTCGCTGGGGCCAGCCTTGGTGTGACATGTTTGCATCACCCCTGAACAAGTGCAGCCCCAAGAGATGCTGTCTTCTATGACTGGCCCTCAGGACTACTCTATGCTTTTTCCCTTGTTCCACTAAAAACCTCTTTCTAAAGAAAGCCATGAGATCGAAGAGCAAAGTGATTCTCATTACCCTATTCTGGCCTTGACAGGTGCGGTTCCCCTTTCTTTGGCCTCACCTACTCCAACGTCCATGGACTGTGGATCCAGATCTGGGCCTCCTGTCCATCCACAGGGCTTAGTTCACCCCAGTCTGAAAAACCTCAGGCTTACAGCTTGGTTACTGCAGTTCCAGTGATCATGTTCAAAAAATTTAGTATATTTTCACATAAACCTTCCAGTAGGAAACTGTACCACAGTAAGTAGAAAAGATTCTGTATTTGGGCAAGTGATAATGGAACTGATACCTTTTCCGCACTATTTGAAAAGGTTTTAGAATTTTTGGCTACACTTTTCAGACAGGGAGCTTCTTCATCTACCATTAAGGTTCAACGTGCTGCAATTTGTGATTTCCATGATGCTTTGAAGACCACTCATAGATTTCACATAGACTGTGTAAAGTTTTTCTAAAAAAAAAAACTTTGAGACTAAAGCCCCCCTTACAGAAATCCTCTTGTCCCTTGGGGGTCTTACTATGGTTGTACAGTCAGTGATCTATTCCCCTTTTTAACAGGTGGCGAAAACCATTTTGTTGGTAGCTGTGACATCAACAAGAAGAGTTTCAGAGATTCATGCCTTATCTTCAAAACATCCATATTTATTTTTTCATAAGGACAGGGTGTCAGTGTGAACCAACCCGTCCTTTCTTCCAAAAGCAATTTCCGAAACTAACATTAATCAGTCTATTGATTTACCAGTTTTCTTCCCTAATTTTTCAAAAAAAGAATACTGTTTATATTTACAAGGTGTTCATAGAGAATTTCGTTTTTACGTCAGCAGGACTAAGCACTTTAGGAAGTTGAGCCAGTTATTTGTCTTTTTCACAGATCCACCTATGGGTAAACAAGTTTCAAAAGTCACTTTGTCTAAATGGTTAAGGGAATGTATAACCTTTGTCTACAAAAAAGAAAAACCTTCAGTTACCAGCTCCGGTGAGAGTTTTCTACAAGGGCAGAGCCACATCTTCTGTTTTCCACTCAAAGGCTTCCATGAATATAATTTGTGCAGCATCAACTTGGACTAACCCGCATACCTTTATCACTCATTGCAATGTGGTTCTGGTCTCCAGGGGAAGGGCATCCTTTGATTCTCTGGTGCTCAGGAATGTCCTTCCATAAGGCCTCCTAAGACACAAGGTAGCTGGGAACTCTCTCCCATTTGTCAAGTATAAATGAAGATTGACAACATCAGATAAAGAAGTTATGTACTTACGTTCCACCTGTGTTGTCGATCTTCATTTATTCTTGACATATTCCACCCTCCATCCCCCTCTTTTAGACTTCTTGGAGGGAACGGACCCTAGTCCTGGTTATCTCTTACCTCATGTATGACCTTGGACATAACCTCTTCATTTGTTATAGTACTATTTTTCTGGCATCCTTTTTATAGCTGCAGACTCGATCTGAAGTAATTCAGAGGGGCATTCTGGGTAATGACTTAACTCATGAGTTTTTGGTTTTCGCGAGCTATTATAACAGCTGAGCCAACTCTGATACTCAGAACCGAATCCCATTTGTCAAGAATAAATGAAGATCGACAACACAGATGGAACATTATAGTAAATACATAACTTCTTTTTATCTTCTGCCTGGTGTATAATGAAGAATCATTTCCTACAAACACTGTACTGTCTCCAGTTTTTAATATTTTGCCCTTCTGCCAAAGTTTATCAAGATCAACTGTTTCTGCTGGTATGATTGCATCTTTACTAATACAGGTCTTGGCTACTTTCTCTTGGGTATTCTTGGAGCATACACATGATTTTCCCTCTCAATTGACAAGTCATACTGTGGAATACCAATCCAGTTACTTATTTGTGCTTTCATAAAATTAATACAGTCTGTTCCTTCCAGTCTTTCTGGTGCTGCAGAAAATATCAGGTTTTCTCTGCATACTTTGTTCTATAACTTTACCACTTTTTGAAACGGCTCTTCTTGAGCAGTCTCTTACTCAGCCAGGCTTTACTTCATTTCGATCTCTGATTTTTGCAGTTTTATCAGTTCTTCTGAATAGCTGTTTAAAGCTTCTTCCATTTTCTCCATCCTTTTGTTATTTGAGTTTGTACACTCCTTCACTGTTTCATTTATTTTAATAAACTCTGAGCACATTTGACTTATTTTTTCCTCTAAATTTACTGGATGCTATCCCTTCTACCAAGGTTGGAACGTGGACTCCATTTTATTGAACAGCTGTAGAATTATTCCCAGTCAGTGTTTTCTCTCTACCTTTCCTAGATGATTTTTTAGGCTCTCTAAATTTATTTGCTGGCACCCAGGCAATATAGTTACTAGCTAGTAACTGAATTTTACCCAGGCTGACAAAATCACTGGCTCTCATTACTCTCTTTCTTTTTTTCACACTAGGAGAGCTGAAACTAAGTTAATGATCAGTGTGCAGCCATCTTGGAAGTCTCAAGTAGAAAATATTTTGTCCAAGATTCATGGACTCTTTGGGAAGATGGCTACACCCTGAAAAAAGTACAGTTGTGTGAGTAAACTTACCTTAACAGTAGATGTTTGAGTAGTCACTGCTGCGGTAGTCTTAGCTATAATGGCTGTATCTTGCCAAAGATTTAACTGTCAACTACCAAAGCTTCAGGGCACCTTCCACACACCTAGACTGTCTGGCAGCTTGAGATATGCTAACTAAAAAACAGGTTTGGGTGCCAAGCCCTTTTTGAGCTTTCCTGCCAACAGAGATGGGGAGGATACAAGCAAAACCTAAATAACCATATCCTAGTATAAACAATACAACAACAAAAAAAACAAGGGGGATAGAGGGGCGAGATTGGCTACTGCAGCAGTGGTTATTAGAATCTACTGTTATGGTCAGTTTACTTCCACAACTATACTGTGTTCATCATATTAATCACTGTTGCAGTAGCCTTAGCTATATGGGTAGATTACCGCAGCTTACTACATTTGGGAGATGAAAGGAGAAGAATCCAGGAACCCGTGGAACCCGTGGAAGATGATCCTTGCAAAACCTGACCTTGATTTACAGAAGGAATCAAGGTTATAGTGTACAGAGGACCAGTTGCAGCATCTAGAATGTCTATAATCCAACCCTTTCCAAAAAGACAAAAATGAAGCAAAGGCTCTGTTAGAGTTAGCTTTGACCCTGTCTGGAAATAGCTTTGTTGCGGTGGGAATAAAAAAAAGGTAATAGCATGTGACAATCGTTTGGAAATGGTCTGCTTTGACAGAAGTTGTTCATTCTTCTTACCTTCACAAGAAATTAACAATATATCCTAAGATCTGAAATCTTTAGTTCTGTCACAATAGTACCAGACCTGTTTGTGGACATCCAAGGTATCATTTCTCCTTCATTTTTTAGGTTCAGGAAAGAAAAAGAGGAGATGAATAGTTTGTTCTAAAGTAAACTTGAATGCCATTTTCATGCATATTAAAAGGCTTAGTTCTCAAAGAAATTCAGTCCCTGTGGAAAATGAGGTAGGATTGCCATAAGAGATTGCAACTTAGAGGTCAGAACAATCAGTAAAACTGTTTTCCATGTTAAGAACCACAAGTATAGGATTAGACTTCCAAGATGGCTGCACATTGAGTAACCGCTTAATTCAGTGTAAAAACAGAAACTTAGTAGAGAAATCCAGTGGACCTAGATTGCTGAGTAAATTTCAGTAACTGGCTAGTACGTGTACTGTTTGGATGCCAGAAAAAAAGAAGTACAGAGGACCTGAAGGAAAATCAGCTACAAAAGGCAACAAAAAACACTGACTGGTAAAAGTACTGTAGCTGCTCAGAAAAAAAAGCAGTGCAAGCTCCAGACATAACCTTGAAGAAATTATAAGGCAACTGCACACAGACCTGACAACAGTGAGTGAAACACTGATGGGAGTATATCAACCCAAACAATAAAAAGCTGGAAAATGGAAGAAGCTTCAAACAGATATTCAGATTAGGTAATAAAACTGCAAAACTCAGAGGCTGAATTGACGAAAAGGCTGGCTTGAATATGAGACTGCACAAGAAGAGATGTTTCAAAAAATAACAGACTTAGAGGACAGAGCATGTAGGAAAAATCTGAGATTTTTCTGCTGTACCAAAGAAGCTGGAAGGAACAAGACTGTATTAATTTTTATGAAAGCACAAATAAGCAGCTGGACTGGTATTTCACAACAGGAATTGTTAATTGAAAGGGCACATTATGTGCATGCTTCAAACCTGGCTATGAGAAAAAAAACCTAGACCTTTAATAGTAAAAATGCAATTTTAACAGCAGAAGTAGCTGATTCTCGCAAAACTGTGGCAGAAGGACAAAATACTAAAAGTGGGAGACAGCAGTGTCTGTGGAGAATGACTGCTCATTGCACACAAGGCAGAAGAGGAGTAAATTTATCCCATTATTTCAGGGAATGTCGAGAAGCTGGAGTGAGATTCAAACTGCTGTACCCAGCTATTTTCAAAATATTTTTCTGTGGAGTAACAAAATAATTTGTGATGAAATGCATGGAAAAAATACAAATTTTTTTTCCAACAAAAAAGTGAGTTGTGAAACAGGAATATATTCGGCTGCTTGTTCGTAATTAAGACCACAGAGAGATTGTGCCAGTGAAACCTTTTTTAGTGTTTCAACAGAAAATGCTCGAGAGAGGGGAATAAAGCACAAGAGTTGATTAGAAGAATTGAGAGTGCACTGGAGATGAAGCAGAGACCTGGTTTGGAAGAAGGAGATGAACAGGTATAGAACAAGAAAGTCTGGAAATAATGGCCTTTCTTGGACTTAGTTAAACTTGTATGGGACTGTAAAGTATGTGCCCTACTTTGTCATTAATGTTTGGAAAATAAAATCAATAACCTGGAAATTGACAAATGTGGGCTTACAGAGCAATAATTATATTTGTGAAACAAGACGGAACAAGAAAATCTGGAAATATTGGACTTTTTTGGACTTCATTAAACTTGTAAGGGACTCTAAAGCGTATGCCCTACTTCATGTCATTAATGTTAGGAAAAATACTTGGGGTGGGGGAGTTAAATGCAAGTAAAACAAAATGTTTTCTTAATAGTACTGTTGTAGTCCATGGTTTTCTTTGCATGTTATAAAGTTTTTTCAGTTATTTTTAAGTGTGATGGCTATATTAATGTACATAATTGCTTCTGTTTTTTTTCATTCTTTCTCTCTTCCTCCTTGTTCAGTTTTAAGAAGTCTAGGCATTGCAATTAAACATAAATAAATAAATAAATAAATAAAAAGATCTGGTTAAAAGAGCATGACAAAAATTTAGTGTGCTTTTTCTCATTCCGGCATGAGGGGGGTGGCCAAGTTAAGGCCATTAGCTTAATCTTTGAACAAGTTTTAAGGGAAAGCAAGTAAATGAAAAAGAATATTGAATATTGTAAGGCTTTTTTTTTCTAGTAAACAGTTTTATGTCTGGTTCCCATATCTGTACCAGATAATCTGAGAGAGAAATGGCTTGAATAAAATGTTTTCTGAAAGCATTCAAGTGTTTTTCCAGCTGAGAGCTGTAAAGAAAATACAGAACCAGACAGCACATAATTGAACTACAGGCTATACCATGCAATGCATCTTAGGATGGATAACCTTTCTTTTAGGTAGCTTGAGTCTGTGTGTGAGACTGAGAGTTTGGAACATTTGTTCCTATGGGGGTAAAACTTCAATATAAAGCTAATAGGTATTAGGTAGGTGTCTGTGTGTGACCATTTTCAATAAAATGAAAAGTTCTGTAAGATGTGACATAGGCTGAAATAGGAGATGACAAGAAACAACTGTATAAAAGATTAACTTACCAAACAATGCATGCACGTAACGCAAAAGCTGAATGTAGACATTGCTGTTATTCATAAAAGGGTGTAACAATCTCTGAAGAATATGTTGCTTCCTATAATGTCTTTAAATATTAATGGTCTCACAGATGAATACAAAAAGGAAAGTAGTGAGCTATATTAAAAATGTAGAGTGCAAATAGCTATGCTACAGGACACGTACTTAGAAAGAACTGAACGTGTGAATTTGATAAGGAAAGGTTTTCAGGATGGTTTAGTGGAAGACCTTGGTCAAAGGAATAAAGGAGTACTTAAGTTAATTGCAAGAGGAGCTCCAGTAGTAATACAGAATAAAAAAGACAACAATGGTAGATTTGTAGTACTAAGGGGCTACTGACAAGAGAGGAGGATTACACTGGCATGTATTCATATTCCAAAGAAAACTGCTATAATGGAGCTTAAGAAAATTCTGAAAGAAATAATCAGATTTTAGCAAGAAGCATTGGATGTTCTTCGTGTTTCACTGTTGCAGTCATTACATTTGGGTTATATGCCTGCAGGTAGCCCTCAGCCGGCCTGAATATCAAAATCTTGGATCCCTGCGTCGGATGCTGTCCCTTTTTCCATGACGTCAGGTAGTCAGGGGTATAAAACATGTATCCGTCACCATTACATCAGTCTTTGTTGTCACGTGGTGCCCGAAGAAGAAGCAGTTTGCAAGTGCCGGTTGGCCGACTCTTGAAATTTTCATTTTCGAGTTTCAGAACCGAAGTCTTCAAAAATCTAAGTACCCCATTGGGGATCCTTTTTCTTGCTCTAAACCAATGTCAGTAAAAGTTAACAATTGTATTACCTGTGGAAAGCAAATACCTCATAAAGATTTTCATTCGTACTGCATTCCTTGCTTAGGCCCAGACCATGAAGCCCCTCGCTGTCGGTTTTGTGCCTTATTCAACCCTCAAACTATTCGTCATCTGTTTATTTTTGCTGCAAATTATTTTGGTACTCTGTTTAACTATCCAGAAATGGCTTTGGTAAACCATCCGACTACCGACATTCCGAAAAAACGTCAGAGACAGACCGCATAGGTCCAAAGCTGCCAACGACGCTTCAGTTAAGCTAGTCGCCTTTTCGCCGGTACTCAGTGAGGCGCTTTCGCAGCCCCTGATACCCGCTACTTCAGATTCGCAGGCCTCTACTGAGACCCATTCGGAGTCAAGAATGCCGCGAGATGCTTCTTCGACCATGGAACCTGCAGATGTCTCTACCTTGGATGAGTCCGGAGCCACTGTGCACACACCGGCTGCTGAGGGTGTAATCAGGCCCACTGACTTGCATTTCAAACCGATGCCATCGTTGTCTTCAAGGCCTAAATTTCGGCTCACGCCTAGAAAACCGACATCCAAACCGCATGGTCAGGCCCATATGCCTAAAAAACAAATGATAAGAATGGCTGAAGACCTTATTACTTTAATTAGGGGATGCCAGCCTTCACCCTCTAAGAAATCTTGAACTGATTTTCCTTCTGATTCTTCTGATCAGGATTCTAAAATTTCTGTTTACCAGGATTTGCCCTTATTTACCTATGAGGATTCTGATGCAGAGGACTCCATTCCCTCTGCTTCTCCTCCAGAAGATTTTTCCTTTGGTGAAACCTTGCACACTCTTAGGGAGCATTTCTGCTGGGAAAGCCAGGATTACTCTTGACTCCAAAAAGAGGCTTAGGGAATTCTTGCTCCTTCCTCAACACAGGCCTTTAGCTATCCCTCCTGTTCGGGACATTGTAGATGATGCCTTCTTGGAATCTAGCCTGGCCCCAGACACTTTACCTTCAGCTCCCAGGAAACCTGACCGGTATTGCAGAGTACCTGACTCTCACAGGTTCCTCTTCAAGAATCCTACTGCGGACCCAGAGACCAATTCCCAAGGACCTAAAGGGCATTAAGGATGCTACTGCCAAAAACCATATCCCCTCTGATAGAGATTTCAAGGCCTTGGACAGATGGGGTAAGAAGGTATACACTTCTGCTACTTTGGCCATTAGGACCTTAAACTGCCAGTTTCATATGTTAAAGTATCAGCAGCATATTATGGGACTATTTAAACAGAAATTGATGTTGATTCCTGACTGTGCTGAAAATAAAGATTTACAGGATTTAATGCACTCTGCTAAACATGTTGATAAACATACTTTGCAATGTGGTTTTGACTCTTTAGAAGCATCTTGCAGGGCTGCTGTCACTGAGTCTGTTTTTAGAAGGCATGCTTGGCTTAAGGAGCAAAATTTGCCAGATCATGTTAAAGATAAATTACTGTATGCCCCTTAAACCAAGACCGCCTGTTTGGTAGCAAAGGAGAAGTCCTTAAAAAGATGGAGGAAAAAGCTGAATCTATGCAAACTGTTAAAGATTTCCTGCAAGTACAGCCTCCCAGGTTTAGCAGGCATTGGCCTTCTAAGAATTGGTCCTTTCCTGTCTCATCCAGGCCTTCTCAGTCCAAACCTAGGAACAGCAGACCACCTAGGCTACAGTCTCAAGGTACTCACAGGCCTAACCAGTGGGGAGCTCCCACTTCCAAAGCGGAAGTAGTAAGACACCCCCCTATGGAAAAATGTCACAGTGACTTAACCTTAAACCTTCCAAGCCCTGCTCAACTGCCTGCTCCCTTAGGGGGGAAGATCGCCAGGCATGCAAAAAACTGGGAACTCATTACCCAGGACAAATGGGTTTTAAATATAGTTTTCCAAGGATACAGATTCCACTTCCATAACTTACCAACCCCAAACGGTTGGCCAGACCTACCCGCAAATCAGTGGGCAGAGGCTCAACAGCAGGTTCTCTCTCTTCTAAGTATCAGGGCTGTTCAGCCTGTCCCAGCAGAAGAAAGAGGACAAGGTTTTTACTCAAGACTTTTCCTGGTACCCAGAAAAGACAGCTCCTGGTGTCCTATCCTGGACCTCTCTACTCTAAACTCCTTTTTGGTAATCACAAAATTCAAAATGCTAACACTTCAACAGGTGCTTCCTGTGCTAGGCCAAGATGCCTGGTTGGCAACCTTAGACTTAAAGGAAGCTTACCTGCACATCCCAATAAGGGAATCTTGCAGGAAATACCTATGCTTCAGAGCAGGCTCCATGTAGTTATCTGCACTTCCCTTTGGCTTATCTACTGTGGCCAGGGCATTCACAAAGTGCCTAGCTCCAGTCATTGCATTTTGCAGGCAAAGAAATATTCAAATATACCCATACCTGGACGATTGTCTAATTCAGGCAGAAAGCCAGGACATGCTACTAAAACATCTGGCATTTGTAAAGAAACTTCTAATCTCACTGGGGTGCACAATAAACGAAAAGAAATTTCATCTAGTACCCAGCCAACAAATTGTATTCCTGGGAGCAAGCTTGAACACAACTTCCCAGATGGCTTACCTCACGCCAGAGAAACAAGTCTATTTGACAGCCTAACTTCAAACTACTGGCCACAAAGACCAAGCTATCTGCAAGGAAAGTCCTGCAAGCCCTGGGTTTCATGGCCTCTTGAATTCTACTAATTCTGTATGCAAGACTGCATATGAGGAAACTACAGTGGTATCTAAAAAGCCTATGGTGTCAACATTCTCAGGACCTGGAATCAGTGATTCCTATCATTTCTTGCATAAAGACAGTGTTCCTTTGGTGAGTAGAGGCCTGCGACCACAACAAGGGGCTCCCATTCACTCTACCCCATGCCACCCAAACCCTAACAATAGATGCATCAGACTATGCATGGGGGGCTCACTTGGCAGGGCAGTGCATTCAGGGCAGATAGAGCCAGAGTCAGATGCACCTACATATCATTCAAAAAGAAATGTTGGCTGTACAGAATTCCGTGACAGCCTTCAAGGACCGCATTCTCCCAGGACAATTATTGGTAAAGACGGACAACACCACTGTTATTTGGTACATAAAAAAGGGGGGAACACACTCGTACCCTCTCTGCAGACTAGCCATGGCTCTGTGGAACACAGCCTTGAGCTACCAAGTGCAACTACAAGCTCAATTCCTGCCAGACGACCTAAGCAGACATTTCATGGACCCACACGAGTGGAAACTGGACCCAAAGATATTCAACCTTTTGAGAAACAAATGGGGTAATCCAAAGATAGACCTGTTTGCCTCCCCCCAAAACTACCAATTGAATAAATTCTGCACAAGGACTTCCCACAGTCAAGCTTGGAAAGTGGATGCCCTGTTCTTCACCTGGGAAAGCCTCTCAATTTATGCCTTTCCCCCTCTGCCTCTTCTCTTGAAAGTTCTGCTAAAGATCAAAAAGGATAAACCAAGGACAATACTGATTGCACCAGACTGGCCACACCAGCACTGGTACCCCCTCTTGCGCAGTATGTCACTGCTGGACCCATGGCACCTGCCTCAGACCCCTTCCCTGCTGTCCCAGCATTAGGGCCAGATTCTGCACCCACAGCTTCAAACCCTGAACCCTGCAGCCTGGCTAATTTCTTGAGCTCACCAATAGCATCCTTCAGTAAGCAGGTGCTAGATGTCATTCTGGAGGTAAGGAAGCCTAGTACTAGAAAATCCTATGCTGAAAAGTGGAAAAGATACTGGTCCTGGAGCCAGACTCAGGGTATGGGCACAGTGGTGCCCAGCTTACTGCATATTCTTGAGTACTTAACAGAGATGCGCCACAAGGGCCTTTCCTTCTCGTCAATTAAAATTCATGCCTCTGCCATTTCAGCACATTATAATTCTGAACCACCCCTCTTCTCTCACCCCCTGCTAAAGCAATTCCTCAGAGGGACCAAAAATTTAAGACCACCCAGCCTGGGACCTTAACTTTGTATTGGAAAAGCTCACTCTGCCTCCTTTTGAGCCAGCTGTAACTGAAGAGTTGAAATTCCTTTCTTGGAAAACAGCCTTCCTTCTAGCCATCACTTCAGCAAGAAGTGTCTATATTACAGGCCCTCATGGTAGTGGAGCCCTTCATCATCTTCCATGCTGACAGGGTGTCCATCAGTACCAATCCTTCCTTTATGCCAAAGATGGTATCCAGTTTGGCCCTTAATCAGTCCATTCATTTGCCTACTTCATTCTGTAATGCACAGAACAAAGGAGAACGAATACTGCACTCTTTGGATGTGCACAGACAACCTAGATTCTATTTGGACAGGACTAAGCCTCTCAGAAAATCTGATCAGCTGCTAGTTGGCTTTGCTGCAGAGGGAAAGGCCATTTCAAAGCAAACAATTTCTAAATGGATAGGGCCATTGCAAAGCACCATGGAAAACCTACCCCACAAGGGGATAAGATCACATTCCACCAGGGCTGCATCTACCTCTACAGCCTTTCTCAGAGGGGTCCCTACCAGGGACATCCTAGAAGCTGCTCCCTGGAGCTCATTACATACTTCAGCAAGCATTACCACATGCCTATCTTTTCTTAATCCAGAGCTGGTTTTGCCATCTTTTCTTAATCCAGAGCTGGTTTTGCCACTGCCGTCTTGCAAGGCTTAATAGCTGATCCTAATGCTCTCTAACTTCCTCTTCCCTTCCTTAGCTTTGGGAATCAACCCAAATGTAATGACTGCAACAGTGAAACACGAAGAACATATTACATTTGTGTACACTTACCATAAATGTAGATGTTCGAGTATATTCACTGTTGCAGTCCTGGTTACCCTCCCTCCAGCCCCCTGACTTCTCTTGGCTATACCTTTCCTCTTGTTAAGTGTTTTACAGCTTTCTGGTGAATTTGCTTTTTGTTGGAGGTGTAACCCAACATATAATTGCTTCCCATTATGGGGGCACCTGACATCTGGGGCAGGAAAAACTGATGTAATGGTGTCAGCTGCATGTTTTTATACCCCTGACGACCTGAAGTCATGGAAGAAGGGACAGTATCTGACGCAGGGATCTAAGACTTTGATATTCAGGCCGGATGAGGGTTACCTGCAGGCAGATAACCCAAATGTAATGACTGCAACAGTGAATACACTCGAACATCTAAATTTATGGTAAGTATACACAACTGTACTTTGCAGGAGGGGAATGGAATTTGATTTGCAGTAGTGAAGATGTGCGTGGGGGCCCAGAAGGGAAAATTTAACAAAGCACAGTAGATTTTTAAAGAAATTTATGAAAATATTTGGCATTGAAGATATGAATTCAGGGCAAGGAGTTTGGAGTGAATTTACATACAAGATACAAAAACTACATTAGGCTAGACAGAATTTACATTTCACAGGAATGTGTGCGTTTAATTGAAGGTCTTGATACACACCCAATAAATATTTCAGATCATGTGCCGGTAGTAACTAAAATAAAAACACAGGGTAATGATATAAAAATGATATACTAGCACTTTTCCACGTATCTGTTGAAAATAGAGGAGTTTAAGGAATGGGTAGTGGAAATTATTCAGGAGCTATTAGAGAAGAGGGTGGAGTAAAATTAAACTGGAGTTTAATAATAGGGTGGAAATTAAAGAAAGAGAGAGATGTTTATAAACAAGGACATTGTCAATCTCCAAATACTTGACCCCACACAGTTTGGCTTTGTGAAAGGGAGATCATGCCTGTTAAACTTAGTCAACTTCTTCAAAACAGTCACCAAAGCCAGGGACGAGGGGAACAATGTACACACTGCCTACCTTGACCTAGCCAAAGCCTTTGACACTATTCCCCACTCGGGCAAAATAGATGAGCTCTCCCAGCTAGGCATCAACCCATATGTTACCAGATGGGTAGCTAACTTGCTCACTGATAGAACCCACTCAGTTAAAGTATGGGGAACGACCTCTAGTGGTAGAGCTGTAACAAGCGGTGTGCCCCAAGAATCAGTCTTAGGGCCTCTGCTGTTTGGTATATACTTTTCTGAGGTGCAAGCCAAAACCAGCGGTCTGTGGCTGGCCAAGTTTGCAGATGACTGCAAGCTGGGTGCCATCTTAAATTCCCCTAGTGATGTGAACATCCTCCAACAGGACCTTACCCAAACTAATGACTGGTGCCAGAAGCATGGCCTCAAACTGACAAGAAATGCATCATTATCCCCTTTGGGGAAAATGTCATCCCCACTAATCACATTAGTAACATACTAAGAATGCAATCAGTCGTGAGGGACTTGGGCACCTAGGTTGATAGCAAGACGATAAGAGATTAAGCAAACCAACCGCAAAACCAAAAGAAACGGACTTGCTCGACGAAAGTATGATGGCACAAAATCCACAAAACGAATGTCAAACTGAATAATTGCTCAGCAAGGGTTTAATGTAACAAATCCACAAGCATAAAAAAGACAGTATAAAATAAGCGCTTTCGTTTGGCTCCTGCCAAGCTTTTTCAAAAACAGTTACACATCACTTCCTGCTGTTTAAATAGATTAAGTCAGTGATGTAAGCATTTGGATTCATTCAAAAAATTAAAAAAATAACATGCCTTAAAAACTTTAAGCACTGTAAGACCAATACCTACAAAACAATACTTTGACAAACAACACAAATACCATCTACGTAAACAATGCGCTCAAATCTGTACTAAACATTACTTGGAAGGTTGTCATAAGTCTTTGTAAAATTATATTAAATAATTAAAAGAAAATATGAAGAAAATATGCTCGCAAGTACAAACCCTTATTCAGAAAATCCAAAAGTATAGAATGTATGCGTTAATCCAATGAATGTATGTACATAGAAATAAAACGTCCCTTAGCACCAACCTACGATAAAATAGTAATATAATTATAATGTAAAGGAAATTGTATAGTAATGTACAGTATGTGGTAAAATTTCGTGTAGCTAATGTATAATGGATTGTGAATGTAAAATGTTTTGTATATAAAAATATTTTATATATAAAAAAGTTTAATAAATTTCTCAACAATAATAATGCTGGAAAATATGCGCTTATGTAAAAGTGCTCAACCCGTATTCATGAGGCTTAAAACCAGCCGCTGAAAAGGTCGTAACAATAAAAATAAATATAAATTTGTTCCATGAATGGTATTCAGGGTATTAGTTATAAAATATGTATGTTTGTAAATGCATAATACCAGCAATCATGTAAATATTTACTTAGTTAACCCACAACAATGTCTCTAAGAATAATGACACAATACGTTAATAATGCCCTAATGGATGATAAGTGAATAATTAAGTAATACATTTAGTTAATATTCCTTAAAAATTTAAAACATTGTCGATGTAAATATTCATTTTACTTTAATTTTAATTTTAAAAATAAAATCAAGTATTAAATATAAAATACTTGAAATATTATAAAAAATAATTGATTGATTAATTTATAAATTAAATAAATATTATATTAAATAACCGTAAGAAAAACTTTACCTCACTAGTGATCTCAATTTTAAAATACTACCAATGGATAAAGAATTATTTAACCCTGGCCAATTATTTGCATTCAACCTTAGTTGCCATTCAAGCTCACGTCTTTCTAATAATAATTGCCAGGCCCCACCTCTAACATCTACCTTCAAGACATCCAATACAACAAATCTGAAATTGTGCGATGTATTTGTGCTAATATGTTTAGCTAAGGCATTTAATTCATTTCCATCTCTTATAGCCCTTACGTGTTCACCTATACGTTCTTTAAATTTCCTTTCTGTTTTACCTATGTAAAATGAGGTACAATCATTACACAAGGCACAATACACAACCTTTTCTGTATAACAGCAAGCTTTGTCCTTTAAACAAATCTTAGTATTGTTTATCTTCAGTTAATTTGTTTCAAATACATAATTACAATATTTACATCTACCACATTTAAAAGTTTTTCCGTGTTTTGTTGTATACGTGTTTTCCAAATGTTTTTTCAAGTTCATGCCTTTTTTATACACTATAGATGGAGTGTTAGCAAGAAAGAGAATGCAATGTTGTGTCTGCCTTAATGAGCTGCCAATTCTTCCTTAAAATGTTGTCTATAGAAATACTATCAGAATTAAAAGTTGTAATAAAACTCTTAGTAAATGGTAACATTCCTGTATTATTTGGTGTTTCAATGTCGATTTGAATCATTGTAGTGTGATTGTTAGTATCATTATCCGGGTTTACTACATTTGAACTCAATATGTTTAATGTAGTTTTTTCTACCTGGTTTAATAAGGGTATAAAATGTAAATTATCTCTTTTATAATTTATATATTTTTTTATTATTTTTTTAATTTTTTTGAATGAATCCAAATGCTTACATCACTGACTTAATCTATTTAAACAGCAGGAAGTGATGTATAACTGTTTTTGAAAAAGTTTGGCAGGAGCCAAACAAAAGCGCTTATTTTATACTGTCTTTTTTATGCTTGTGGATTTGTTACATTAAACCCTTGCTGAGCAATTATTCAGTTTGACATTCGTTTTGTGGATTTTGTGCCATCATACTTTCGTTGAGCAATTCCGTTTCTTTTGGTTTTGCAGTAGGTTGATAGCAAACTGACGTTTGACCACCACGTTGCTTCCATAGTACGGAAGGCTTTCTACATGGCCCACCTCATAAATAAGGGTATTTCATCAGGGAACAAGGAGGTCATAACATCCCTGTACTTCTCCCTTATCAGACCCATTATTGAGTACAGTGCTCCCTTCGGCATGTACCTTGCCAAGCACATGCAGCAGTTGGAGAGACCACAGACGTTCCTGACCAGGAAAATCCAGGGTCTCGTACACCTATCCTCTACAGCTAGGGTAAAAGCCCTGTCTCTCTACTCAGTCTCATACAGATTGCTCAGAGGTGACCTGTGTCTGGCATATAAGGCCATTTTAGACCCAGCCTTGATGGAGTTGCTGCATATCCTTAAGACACCACTCGCGCAACCCACACGCAAGGTCTTAACCTGGTTTGTGACATTAATAGAACTACTTGGTGGGATAGATTTGTGTCCCAAAGACTCTACCCGACTGTGAAATAGACGCTCTGTCCATGTCAAAGCAGATTACCTCTCTAGCCCTCTTTAAGAGGAACCTGGACTACTGGATGAGAAACGGAAAATACACCTCTGGAATCCCACCTGTGTCCCTGCTGGACAGAGGAAGCAAGTGCTGACTTTGAGGGATCATGGGCGAAATTCTTGGCTAGGCTTATAAGGGCCTCCAGGCGAATAGCCTAGTATCATCTTATGAACCTGTGAACCTAAAAAGTAACAGTAATAATGTAGAGGGACCAACAAATGTTAAAATATTGTAAAATAGGGGAAATATCACAGAATAAGAAGTAGAGTAACTGCAGAATGCTAAACAGAAAATAAGGATTACCTCGATAATGTGTACGAGTTTAGAAAGGTTGCTGTTAAGCAACTGTTTTTTGATAATAACTAGACCACAAAAACATTTAGCACAACGACTCAGGCAACAGAAAGTAGAAAGGGCTGTCACCAAGCATAGGGAGCTTATAACAAGGAAGATAAGGGATCATATAGAAGTATTAGGAAAATTTCAAAAATTCTGTGAAAGTCTCTGTAAAGCAAATATATTTGAAAATCAAGAAAAGGTACAAATGGAAATGTTTATGGAAGAATTAAATGTGCCAAGGTTGGAGGAAGAGGAGGCTTAATTACTAACAGTTAGGATGGGAGGAGATGAAATAAAAAAGGTGATGTATAACAAATCTACCGCAAAGTCCACAGGAGTAGATGTATTTCTGTGGAAGTTTGGAAGCTAGGAGGGAGAAACTGATAAATATTTATAAGGTTTTGTTTAACAGTATTTTAAGAGGAGGAGAAGTGCCAACATCCTGTAAGAAAGCAGTGGTAGCTGTAATACCCAAAGAGAGTAAAGATCCATCAGATCCAGCTTCATACAGACCCATTTCAGTACTAAACCATGATTGTAAAGTGTTTGCCTATAATGGCTAAAAGAATGGCTAAAGTGATGCCAAAGTTGATAGATATGGATGAATGTGATTTTGTGGAGGGGAAGCAAATATTTGACAACATTAACAGGACACTGATGATCCAGAGGGAAGCAGGATGTAAGAAAATACTACTGTTGGCGGGTCTTGATGCAGAGAAAGCATTTGACAGGGTAAGCTGGGACTTTATGAGCAAAGCAATGGAAGCATTTGCATTTCCTGATAAAATAAAAGGTTGACTAGGAGGGTATATGTGGGATCGGGGACAGAAATTAAAATGGGTGGGGTCCTCTCTGATAATCTTTGCTTGAGCAGAAGAACCAAGTAGTGGTGCCTCTTTCCCATTTGTTATTTGCATTATATTTAGAACTGTTAAAGAAAATAAGAGACTCAGAAATTCAAGAACGTAATTGGTATGGTAGTTAAGAAAAGCTGTCTCTGTTTGCAAGTGACATTATTTTACACCTGACAAAGCCAGAAAGGGGATATTACAGTGTTGTGGAATATATTGAGACAGTTTGAAATCTTTTGTTCAGCCTTTGCTCTTGAGTTTTTTAAAGATAAGTAGTTTTTCTCTGTAATCTGTGTGTGTGTGTGTGTGTGTGTGTGTGTGTGTGTGTGTGTGTGTGTGTGTGTGTGTGTGTGTGTGTGTGTATATATATATATATATATATATATATATTTACCATTGTTGGTATTCTCTCTTTTTTTTTCTTCCTGTTCCCTTTATGAAAAAAAAAAAAGGTTTGCTTCTGTCTTACTGGTTTTTGTTTTTTTTTTCCTTTTGGTTGCCGGCATTTCTGAGAAGGGATCTTCCGGTTTGAAATTTGGATGCAAATTGCCTCTTTCATACTCATACTCTGTGTTTGTTTACTCCCTCAACATCTTCAGGAGGATTGTTCCATTTATAAGAATTTCAATCCCGTAGCTCTTGTGGATAGAAAAGAAAAGCTTATCCTCAAAGGTTTATTGCCATCTTCTTTTGTGAAGCTATCTCCAGGGCTCAATCCCCCAAAATTAAAGCTAAGTAGTCCTTAACAAAGTCTCCTAAGCCTTCAACTTCCTCGATGCCATCATTGGAGCAGTCATCGAAGAGATTGAAATCGGATCCAAAAACATCTCAAAGCTCCATTCCCTTCTGGTCTGAAGAAGACGTTAATGGATCCTGCATCCTCTGATCTGATAGATACCCACAAATCCAAATATTTCAGGTCTGATAATTCCTCCAGGGACCAGGTATTCCCCTACATATGGTCCAGTGCCTTCCAGGGTTCCCTCCCCTTTTTGGAAAGGCGCTGATCCAAGTCACTTTCCCTTGCCTTGTCTCTCTCAACCACGAGTTTGACTGAAGAAGACATGGACAGAATGACGTTTTTCTCGGTGCAGATTCAGATGGGTGTTTTACCGGCTTCTAACCCCTCAGGTCAGGAGGTCTGTCCACCTATCACACCACCACAACTTGCTCCTTTTCTGATCCCTCTGGTTGCTTCAGGGTCCCTGGGTTCGAACCTTCTGGGTTTTTTCTGGCTTGGATCTAAAGATTAACTTTATTTTCAGATCCAAAGCTAACTTGAGTGCAGCAGCTTCAATGTCATCAGATCCAGATAACTCTTGGAGCCGAAACGTTCTTGTCGGGTCTGAAGTGTTGAGTCAACTTCGAGGGTTTAGGAGCCATCTCTGCACCTTGGTGCTTTGGTACTGGATATCTCGGCTCTGACTTCCTTCTCTGGCACATTGCTTTCGGGTGGAGGGAGATAGTGGTCCAGAAGCCTGCCTTCTCAGTGCTGAGGTCTATCTTCCTTCTGGAGTGGTCTGCCTTCAAGGTAGTGAAGAAGGTTTTGTCTTCTCCAACAGGACTGACTGAGCCAACCCCCTCGGATCTTCAGTCTAGTTGCCAGATGTGTCTGCGCTTGGAGCTACATCATTCTATACCAGAGGAACAGCTAGCTCAAGACCCCCAGACCATCCAAAAGGGTTTCACGATATCTTCCGATACTTCTCCAGAGCCTCTGTGGCCTCTCAGTTGGCTACCCTCCAATCCATTTTGGATTCATCCATGAGGCTCATTTTGCATTCAGCTGAAGGTGCCTCAAGGGCAGTGGGTTTAGGCACATCCATTAGGAGTCATGCCTGGATGTGCTTATGTGATTTTGCTGAGTCTTTTAAGTCCTTGTTCATCAATGTGCATTTTATCGGCAGTTCATTGTTTGGCCCAAAAGTGAATGACACATTATTCAGGTGTGAGAAAGATGGAAAGATCCTTTCTGCACTGGGTGTACATTTTTGCAACCCCTCAGAGATCATTTTCTAGGAATCAAGGAGGTGGTCAGAAAATGTGGTTCAGGAAGGCCCGGAGTCCTTTCCACGACACATGTGGAGAAAGTTCCCCTAGGGGCAGAGGGCTGAATTCTAATGGATGACAGCACCCCGCAGCAGAGGAGGCCCGCAAAATTAGGGGTCCAGAGATAATTGCTCTGATGGGACCCTACCAGTGCTTCTGAGAGGAAGCCTGATTGTCCACTTCTGGAGGTGATTGGGGGTCAACTGTCCCTGCACCAGTGAGCCTGACTAGATTTAACAAGAGATACTTGGGTGTAGAGGATTATTTCCAGAGGTTATACAATTCCTTTTCTTTTCCACCCCTAACTGCATGCAAAATACCCAATGTTCCACCCAGTCAGAGGAAAGCAGCAGCACTAGAAATACAAAAACTGCTAGAAAAAAGTCATCCCGAGAGGTCCCACCAGACCAGACAAAATCTGGAACTTTTATACTCAAGATTCTTTATGGTGCCAAAGAAAACGGGGCTGGAGACCACATGTTCATCGTGTTACACTGCTGCAGTCATCACACTTGGGTTATCCTGCCGTAAGGCGGTCCCTCAGTTGGCCAGAGTTCCAAACTCTTGGTCCGGCATCGGTTGCTGTCGCTTCTTCCCTGATGTCAGTGCGCCAGGGGTATATAAGAGGCAGCCAACGCCATTTTCTTCAGCCTTTCTTGCCGCGCGGTGCCTGAATCAGAAACAGTTCGCAAGTGCCGGTCGGCCGACTCCTGAGATTTTCAAACCGAATTTCAGACAGAAGTCTTCAATAAAGCTAAGTACCCCGTTGGGGAACCTTTTCTTGCCTCAGTCCGATGTCAGAAAAAGTTAACAATTGCATTTCTTGTGGGAAGCAAATACTTCATAAGGACTTTCATTCTTATTGTATTCCTTGCCTAGGCCCAGACCACGACGTCACAGGTTGTCGGTTTTGTGCTAGGTTTAACTAACTATAAAACGTCGGTGTGATTTCGCCCGACATTATTTTGGTAGGAAATTTAATTATACCATGCCGTCGGAGCAACCGACGACCGGAATGCATAAAAAACGCAAAGATAAGGACAGGCAGCCGAGACCCAAACCAGAATCCGAGGCCTCTGCTAGGCCAGTCGCTGATTCTCCGGTTTTCAGTGAGGCGCCTACGCAGCCCCTGACGACCGCTGATTCAGAACCCCAGGCAGCATCTGATTCCCAGGAGGAGATTGCTAGGCCTCCACAACCTTTATCTTTAGGCCCTTACGACTCCATGGCTGAAGGAGATTCCGGTGCAGTTGAAACGCCTTCAGTTGCAGAAGGTGTCTTCAGACCGACTACACTCACTATTAAATTTTATGCAAAGCTGAAAACTCCTTTAAAAGCAAAGAAGGCTGTACAGCAGTCTCCAGTACAAGGCCCCATGCCTAAGAAACAGATGCTTAAGATGGCTGAAGACTTAATTACCCTAATCAGGGGTTCCCATCCCCCTCCTGATAAAAGGCCTAGACAGGAGGAGCACTACGCTTCCTCTGACCAGGTTTCTATTTCCTCAGATTCTTCTGAGGAACAGGAATATTCTTTTCCCCTTATGAAGACTCTGATGCTGAAGAGTCTATTCCTTCAGCATCTCCCCCAGAAGACTACTCTTTTGGGGAAACTTTACATACCATGAGGGAACATTTCCACTGGGAAGGCCAGGATTACTCTAATTCTAAGAAAAGACTCCGAGAGTTCCTTTTACTACCCCAGCACAGACCACTTGCTATTCCACCAGTGTTAGACATTGTGGATGATGTTTATTCATAATCTAGCTTTAACCCAGATTCCCTACCTCCTGCACCAGCCAAACCAGACAGATACTACAGAGTCCCTGACTCACACAAATTCCTATATAAAAGCCCTGTTGCTGACCTAGAAACCATTTCCCAGGGTCACAAAGGGGTTAAGGCCTCTATTGCTAAAAATCCTGTACCCTCTGAAAAGGATTCTAGAGCACTAGACAGATGGGGAAAGAAAATATATACCTCAGCTACTCTAGCTATGAGGGCCTTAAATTGCCAGTTTCACTTGTTGAAATATCAACAATATTTGATGTCTCAATTAAAACAAAAAATGATCACACATACAGAGTAGCCTGATTACAAGGAAATGCAAGATTTGTTGCATGCAGCTGAACAAATGGGAAAACATACTTTGCAATGTGGATTTAATTCATTGGAAGCTTCTTGTAGAGCAGCAGTGACAGGGTCTGTCATACGTAGGCATGCTTGGTTAAAAGAACAAACTTTACCTGATCATGTAAAAACAAAGTTATTGGATGCATCTTTTACAGCCGGATGTTTTATTTGGTGTAAAAGCAGAAGAGGTTTTAAAGAAAATGGAGAATAAATTTTTTACAGGTTCAGCCCCCTCGTTTCAGCAGAAATTGGCCAACCAAAAACTGGTCCTTTCCAGCTTCTGACAAACCACAGAGGGGCAAATACAGATGCCCAAGGGGCAGAGGTCAGTCACAAGACTCTTACAAGCCTCGGCAATGGGGTGCCACAACCCAGAAAGGAGGAGAAGACAGGTCTCAAACTACCAGAAGACAAACACAATGACTTACCCCTCAGACTGCCAAGCAAATCCCTCTTGGCAGCTCCCTTGGGAGGAAAGCTAACACTTTTTGCAGACAACTGGCGCATCATCACAAAAGACAAATGGGTCCTAAATATTGCATCTCAAGGATACAGATTCCACTTTCACACTTTACCAAGGATAAAAGGAATGCCAGTCCTGCCACCAAATCAATGGGCAGAGGTTCAAAAACAAATTACAGCTCTCATGGACATGAGAGCCATTCAACAGGTTCCTACACAAGAGCAGGGACAAGGATTTTACTCAAGACTCTTTCTAGTTCCCCGAAAGGACAAAGCTTGGAGACCCATTCTGGACCTCTCAATTCTAAACACATATCTCGAAGTACCCAAATTCAAGATGCTAACACTACAGCAACATCTTCCCATGCTGGGCAAGAAGGCTTGGCTAGTAACGTTGGACCTCAAGGAGGCATACCTGCATGTCCCTATCAGACAAAATTGCAGAAGATACCTCTGATTTATAGCAGGTTCAACCCATTACCAATTCTCTGCACTGCCCTTTGGCTTATCTACTGCACCGAGGGTCTTCACAAAATGCCTGGCACCAGTAATTGCATAGTGCAGACAAAGAGGAATTCAAATATATCCATACCTGGACGACTTTCTTATTCAAGCAGAAAGCAAGGACATTCTTTTAAAGCTTCTGGCATTTGTCAAAAACATATTAAGTTGCCTAGGGTACACAGTAAATGAAAAGAAGTCAAACCTAGTGCCCTCACAAGACATAATATTCCTGGGTGCCAGCTTAAATACAACGGCCCAGATGGCTTATCTCACGCCAGACAAACAAGGACAACTGACTCAATACTTTAAAATGATGACAACAAAGACCCAAATCCCTGCAAGAAAAATTCTGCAGGCCTTGGGATTCATGGCATCTTGCATACTACTAATACCATATGCAGAACTGCATATGAGGAAATTACAATGGTACCTGAAAAGCGTATGGACTCAACACAGCCACAGCTTGGAAACAATAATACCACTCATTCCCTGCCTTTAACAGGAGTTTCTATGGTGGGCTCAGGCATGTCACCTCAACAAGGGTCAGCCTTTTATCTTACCCACAGCCAGGCAAACTATAACAACGGATGCATCGGATTATGCCTGGGGAGCACACATGGCAGGGCAGTGTATTCAGGGCAAATGGTCTGCAGATCAAAGGCATATACATATCAATCAAAAAGAGATGCTAGCTGTACAAAATGCCCTAACAGCTTTCAAGGACCTCCTACTTCCAGGACAACTACTAATAAAGACGGACAACACCACAGTGATGTGGTACATAAACAAGCAAGGGGGCACACATTCCTACCCCCTATGCAGGCAAGCAATGACCTTGTGGAACACAGCACTGATCTACCAAGTTCAACTACAAGCACAATTCCTGCCAGGAAAGAAAAACACATTGGCAGACGATCTAAGCAGAAACATCATAGATCCTCACGAGTGGAAACTAGATCCACAAGTATTCGCAATGATAACTCAAAAATGGGGGAGCCCAGACATAGATCTGTTTGTTTTCCCCCGAAACTACCAACTATGGAAATTTTGCCCAAGAACATACCACACACTAGCTTGGAAAGTGGACGCCCACTCATTCAGTTGGAAAACATTAACAGTGTATGACTTTCCTCCACTGCCTCTTCTGGCAAAGGTGCTGCTGAAAGCCAGATTAGAGAGGCCACAAATGATACTCATTGCTCCAGACTGGCCACACCAACACTGGTATCCAATACTAAGGAACATGGCTCAAGGCCCACCATGGATTTTACCTCAAATTCCTCACCTGCTCACTCAGCAAAACAATCAGATTGTACACAGCCAGCTCAAGACTTTAAATCTGGCTGCATGGCAAATTACCTAAACAACCAGTCAATACTTCTCTCTAAAGCTGTTATGGATGTCATTCTGGAGGCCAGGAGGCCCAGCACCAGGAAAGCCTATTCAGACAAATGGAAAAGATTCTGCGCCTGGAACCAGGCTAAAGGCCAGAATCCCCTTGTCCCAAATATTCCTCAGATTCTACAATATTTAACTGAGATGTTGCACAAAGAACTTTCCTTTTCATCTATTAAGATCCACGCCTCAGCTATTTAAGCTCAATACAACATGGATCCTCCTATATTTTCACATCCATTACTAAGACAGTACCTCAGAGGGGATAAGAACATAAGACCACCCCGGAGAGCACCAGCACCAACTTGGGATCTCAACTTTGTTTTGGAAAAACTTACACTACTGCCCTTTGAACCAGCTTTTACAGCTGATTTACAGTTTCTATCATGGAAAACTGCCCTGCTGCTAGCAATAACTTCAGCACAAAGAGTCTCAGAGCTACAGGCCCTAATGGCAGTGGAGCCTTTCATAATTTTTCATCAAGACAGAGTCGCTTTACAAACTAACCCTTCCTTTATGCCAAAGGTGGTATCCAGTGTGGCCCTAAACCAAACCATTCATTTGCCCACCTTTTATCCAAACCCCCAGAACAAAGGGGAAAGGCTCCTACACTCTTTGGACATTCACAGGCAATTACATTATTACTTAGATAAAACTAAGGCTTTCAGAAAATCTGACCAGCTCTTTGTATCCTATGCTGCAGGATCACAAGGAAAGGCCATCTCAAAACAGACCATTTCAAAATGGATAGGACATTGTATCGATTTCTGCTACACACACCATGGGAAACCTGTACCTGGTAACATTAGGCCCCATTCCACCAGGGCTACAGCAACATCAACAGCCTTCCTCAGAGGGGTACCAACCAAGGATATTTTGGAGGCTGCAACTGCACACCTTCACCAAGCACGATCACTTACCTCTATACTCTAAAACCAGAGCTGGCTTTGCCACTGCAGATGTCCTTCAAGGATGCAACTGCAGTCCTGACATATGGGTTGTCCTGCCTCAGGCAGCCCTTCGGTCGGCCGGATTCCAAAGTCTGGGTCCGGCGTCGGCTGGTGTCGCCCTTTCCTCGACGTCAGAGCGCCTGGGGTATAAAAGCGTCAGCCGATGCCATCTTCTTCAGTCTTTCTTGCCGCGCGGCACCCGAAGCAGAAGCAGTTCGCAAGTGCCCGGTTGGCCAGCTCCTGTGTTTTCAGTTACTGAAGTCTTCAAAAAAGCTAAGTACCCCGTTGGGGACCTTTTCTTGCCTCAGCCTATGTCAGATAAAACTGTAAAAGTTAATAATTGTTTAACTTGTGGGAAACAAATACCTCATAAGGATTTCCACTCTTACTGCTTACCCTGCCTAGGCCCAGAACACAATGTCTCGGCCTGTACAGCGTGTGCTTCTTTCAATAAACGCACTCTTAGGCGTCGGTCAGAGTTTGCACAGGATTATTTTGGGGAAGATTTCTGTTATATCATGCCGTCGGAGCTTCCGACAGCACATTTACCTAAAAAACAGAAGGATAAGGACCGACTCCCGCGGTCTCGGCTGACACCATGCTTAGGCCTACCACGAGCGTCTCGGTCTCTTCTGAGCCGGTTTCACAACCGCTACAGACCGACGACACCACCCCACTGGTTACTTCGGTACCGGAGGCCAGCTCGGTGCCGGTTTCTGTTCTCCCCTCTGAGACCGTAGCCCAGGATATTTCTGACACCATTTCAGTGGATAAGACTACTCCAGCACGTGGGGCTGCCAGGCCTCCAGTGTCTATGTCCATTAAGGCCTACACACGTGCTAAGGCTGCCAAACAGGCTAAGTCTCTCCCTCCAAGATCTGTTTCTCTGGGATCCACTTCTGGTTCTCAAATTTTAAGTTTAGCTGAGGACCTTATTTCTTTAATTAGGGGTTCTCAGCCACATCCAGATAGAGGCTGTCAGCCACCTTTTGTCAAGAGGCCTAGGGTTGAGCAGGTAGATCCCCAGTCCTCCGATGAGGCCTCAGGTGATTCTGCACATTCAGACTACCAGGAAGAGGCCTTCCCGGCCTACGAGGATTCTGATGCGGAGGAATCCATTCCCTCTGCTTCTCCTCCTGAGGAGTTTTCCTTTGGGGAAATGCTTCATTCCATGAGGGAACACTTCAAATGGCAAGGCCAAGAATACTCAGATTCTAGGAAAAGGTTAAGGGATTTTTTGAAGCTACCTCAGCATAGACCCTTAGCTATTCCTCCAGTTTTAAATGTTTTAGATGATGTGTACTTAGAATCTAGTGTTTCCCCTGACTCCCTCCCCCCTGCTCCTGTCAAGCCAGACAGGTACTACAGGGTCCCAGACACACATCAATTTCTGTACAAGGGCCATTACTGCTGACCCTGAAACTATTTCTCAGGGGCCTAAAGGGGTTTCCGCCACTACTGCTAAGAATCCACTTCCTTCGGAAAGAGATTCTAGGGCTTTAGAAAGGTGGGGCAAGAAAGTATATACATCTTCCACCCTTTCTATGCGAGCATTAAATTGTCAATTTCATATGATTCAGTATCAGGAATACATGTTGGATGACTTGCAAAAGAAATTGGCTTCCCCTGAACCATTAGATAGAAAGGAGTTACAGGAATTGGTTCATAATACTCAGCAGGTTAGCAACCATTTCCTTCAGTGTGGATATGATGCATTGGAAGCTTCATGTAGAGCAGCAATGACAGGTGCGGTCATACGCAGACATGCTTGGTTAAAGGAACAAACATTGCCAGACCATGTTAAAATTAAGCTTTTGGACGCACCACTAGAGAAACATAAGCTATTTGGTGCTACTGCACAAGAGGTTTTAAAGAAAATAGAGGAAAAGGCAAAATCAGTGCAAACAGTCAAAGATTTCCTCCAGGTACAGCCTCCAAGATTCAGCAGGAATTGGCCTTCTAAGCATTGGTCCTTTCCAGACACAGACAAATTTCAAAGAGGCAATAACAGACGTGGCAGAGGTAGAGGGCAAACTCGAGGCTCCTACAGAGGACGTCAATGGCAGCCTCCGAACCAGAGAGGTGGGGCAGGACCTTCCACTGCTCCGCAGGGACAATCTCAATGACTTGACTTTGACTCTGCCATCCAGGGCTCAATTAGAAGCACCTTTGGGCGGAAAATTATCTTTATTCTCACAAAATTGGCACAATATTACAAAGGACAAATGGATACTGGACATAATAGACAAAGGATACAGATTCCATTTTCATACACTACCAACAAGACATGGCAGGCCAAACCTGCCACCAAATCAAAGGGCAGAGGCACTCAAACAACAAACCTACTTCAAATAAGAGCAATAGAGAAGGTTCCTTCTGCAGAACAAGGCCAAGGATTTTATTCAAGACTGTTCCTTGTTCCAAGAAAAGAAAACCAGTGGAGACCCATTCTGGACTTGTCCGCACTGAATACTTACCTTATTGTGCCAAAATTCAAAATGCTGACTTTACAGCAACTCCTCCCCATGCTGGGCAAGGGGTCTTGGCTGGTAACTCTGGACCTCAAGGAGGCATACCTGCATGTCCCAATCAGACAAAGTTGCAGAAGATACCTCAGATTTCTTGCAGGCTCAGATCATTATCAATTCTCAGCATTGCCCTTTGGCTTATCTACTGCGCCCAGAGTGTTCACGAAATGCCTGGCATCAGTAATTGCACATTGCAGACTTCAGGGGATACAAATATACCCTTACCTGGACGACTGCCTTATACAAGCGGACAGCCAACAAGCCTTGTTAAAAAACTTGGACTATGTCATTCACCTACTGCAGGCCTTGGAATACACAGTCAATATTCAGAAATCAAGTCTCGTACCATCCCAACAAATGCCTTTCCTGGGTGCCACACTGGACACAAACACCAAGATGGCGTTTCTGACAAAAGAAAAACAAAAACAATTACCAGAATACTTCAGAAAATTAGCAACACACACCCAGATGTCTGCAAGGAAAATCCTGCAGGCCCTGGGTTTCATGGCATCTTGCATTCTTCTGATTCCACACGCAAGGCTGCATATGAGGAAACTACAATGGTATCTAAAAAGTCTATGGTCTCAACACAGCCACAGCCTGGAAGCATTGATCCCACTCATTCCATGCCTTCAAAAGGAATTTCTGTGGTGGGCTCAAGCAAGCCAGATAAACAAAGGTCTGCCTTTCAGCAAGCCTCATACAAGTCAAACCATAACAACAGACGTCTCAGACCATGGATGGGGGGCGCACATGGAGGGCAGATGCATTCAAGGACAATGGACACAAAAAGAAAAGCACCTGAACATCAACCAAAAAGAAATGCTGGCAGTGATACATGCAATCAAGGCCTTCGAAAAGTTCATGCATCAGGGCCATCTACTAATAAAGACAGACAATACCACAGTCATGTGGTACATAAACAAGCAAGGAGGTACCCATTCCTACCCTCTTTGCAGACTGGCAATGAATCTCTGGGGTATTTCCCTACAATTGAAAATAGAGCTACAATCCCAGTTTGTACCAGGGAAGGACAATGTTCTGGCGGACAGCCTAAGCAAAAACATCATGGATCCACACGAATGGATGTTGCATCCAGACATTTTCTTACAAATAACTCAAGCATGGGGAAGGCCGGAAATAGATCTTTTTGCCTCCCACCTCAATCACCATCTGAAAAAGTTTTGCACAAGGACATACCATCCTCAAGCATGGAAGGTGGATGCACTCTCCTTCAGTTGGAACTCTCTAACACTATATGCCTTCCCACCTCTTCCTTTGATGACCAAGGTGTTACTAAAGATCAAGACAGAGCAACCGAAAGTCATACTGATAGCTCCAGACTGGCCAAGACAACACTGGTACCCACTGCTACGGAGCTTGACACACACCACTCCGTGGCTCCTTCCTCAAAGGCCTCTTCTTCTGACACAGCACAATTACAGGACACTACACCCCAGCTTGAAAACATTGAAGCTGACAGCTTGGAAGATTCCATGACTATTTCTCAGGATACACTTTCCAAAAGGGTAAAAGATATCATCCTGGAGGTGCGCAGACCTTCCACTAGAAAAACATTCTCAGCAAAATGGAAGAGATTTCTTATCTAGAACAGCAAAAAGGGTCAAGACCCATCAGTGATGAGCATTCCACAGATCCTAGAATATTTGGCTGAAATGCTCCACAATGGCCTTTCATATTCTTCCATAAAAATACATGCTTCAGCAATATTGAGGGAGGGTGGCCTAATGGTCAAGGCGTGTGCCTTACAAACACAAGGTGCAGGGTTTGAGTCTCTCAAGGGATAATTGGCTAGGCTTAAAATGGCTCGCAAGGGCAGTTAGCCTAGTACTAATCCATGAACCTATATGAACCTATGAACCTATACCCCGGGGATCATCTCTGTATCACTGCTGGACAGAGGCACGGCAAACTAATGGGTATAGTATTCTTCAACCTAAGGGGTGGTGAAAGCCACACAACTCTGGCTAGGCTTATAAATGCTCTAGGGCAGATAGCCTAGTATGAACCTATGAACCTATATCTGCCAAATATAACACTGATCCGCCTGTATTTTCTCACCCATTGCTAAGATAGTTTCTAAGAGGTATAAAGAACATCCGCGCTCCAAGGAAACCACCAGTGCCTGCATGGGACCTCAACTTCATGCTGGAAAAATTAACTCTTCCTCCCTTTGAACCAGCAGCATCTTCAGAGTTGAAATTTCTGTCTTGGAAGACAGCTTTCCTTCTGGCAGTAACCTCAGCAAGAAGAGTCTCTGAGCTACAGGCCTTTATGGCAATACAACCATTTCTCATTTTTCATCAAGACAGAGTTTCTTTGAGAACCAATCCGTCATTCGGCATCCAGGGTGTCCCTGAATCAAGCTATTCACCTGCCTATCTTCTTTCGCAATCCTCAAAATAAAGGAGAGAGACTTCTGCACACCTTGGACATACACAGACAGTTGCGCTACTACTTGGACAGAACAAAGTCTTTCAGAAAATCTGACCAGCTTTTTGTAGCTTGCGCTGCTGGATTGCAGGGAAAAGCAATTTCCAAACAGACAATTTCTAAATGGATTGGAAATTGCATTCGATTCTGCTACTCTTTTCATGGAAAAACTGTGCCAGCTGACATCAGGCCACATTCCACCAGAGCTACAGCCACCTCCACAGCCTTTTTAAGAGGAGTTGCAACAAAGGACATTTTAGAAGCTGCTACATGGAGCTCCGTGCATACATTTTCCAAACATTACAACCTGCCTTTATATTCCAGATCCAGAGCAGGGTTTGCTTCTGCAGTCCTGCAGGGTATTTTAGCTACACCATCTTTGTCTTAGTGCCTACCACCCCCAGGTTGGCTATGGTATTCAACCCATATGTCAGGACTGCAGTTGCATCCTTGAAGGACATAGTACAGTTTTGTACCTACCATAAATGTAGATGTCCGATAGGTATGCAACTGCAGTCAGGTTTTCCCTCCCACCTACCCCTCTGCGGTATTCTTTTGGGTTTCTACCCCTCATTATAGCTACCTGGGGTAATCTTTTATGGTGTATTTGTTTTTATGTTGTTGTACTTGTCTGGAATTTTTTCTCTATTTTCAAAATTTAGCCTTCCTTAGAGGGCACCTGGCATCTGGGGCAAGAAACACTGAAGAAGATGGCGTCGGCTGATGCTTTTATACCCCAGGCGCTCTGACGTCGGGGAAAGGGCGACACCAGCCGACGCCGGACCCAGACTTTGGAATCCGGCCGACTGAAGGGCTGCCTGAGGCAGGACAACCCATATGTCAGGACTGCAGTTGCATACCTATCGGACATCTACATTTATGGTAGGTACAAAACTGTACTTTCTGCAGGGCCTACTAGGGTCTCCAAACCCTGTTTATTTCCACCGCCCATCCTTAGCTTTGGGATTCAACCCATGTGTGATGACTGCAGCAGTGTAACACGATGAACATAGTACAGTTTTGTACCTACCATAAATGTAGATGTTCGAGTGTTCACACTGCTGCAGTCCAGGTTACCCCTCCCTCCATCCCCTCTGACCTAGCTGAACTTTTCTATACCTTTCTATCCTGTACAACCTTTGTGGTGTATTTGCTTGTAACTGAAGGTATTCCTTTTATTCCTTTTATATGTTTTATTAGCAATATGTATTGCCTACCTACTTGGGAGTACCTGACATCTGGGGCAAGAAAAACTGAAGAAAATGGCGTTGGATGCCGCTTATATACCCCTGGCGCACTGACATCAGGGAAGAAGCGACAGCAACTGAAGCCGGACCAAGACTTTGGAACTCTGGCCGACTGCGGGACCGCCTGACGGCAGGATAACCCAAGTGTGATGATTGCAGCAGTGTGAACACTCCACCATCTACATTTATGGTAGGTACAAAACTGTACTTTTTGGATCTCAGCATTTTGAACAAGTCAGTTCGACATTTAAAATTTCAGAGGGTCACTGTTCAGTCCATTCTACCCTTCCTGGGAAAGGACGACTGGAAGTGCTCGATAGACCTTCAGGATGAGTACTGTCACAAAAAGATGAACAGACGGTCTAAAAGGCATTTATGGTTCTGGCTTGGAGCCAGTCACTGTCAGTTCAGAGCACTGCCCTTTGGCCTCGCCACAGTCCCCAGGTGTTTACCAAATGCATGGCAGTGGTAGCAGCTCACCTGAGACTGCAAGGATTCCATGAGTTTCTATATCTAGGATTCCATGTGTTTCCATATCTAGACTACTGGTTCATTACTGCATCGATCAGGCAGCTGCGAACAACAGCAAGAGATCAGGTACTTCAGATTTGTTCTCGTAATTTATGGTCATCCCCAGATGTGAAGTCCTGGCTACAATCAGCTCAGACCTTAGAATTTATTGGAGCAGTTTTCAACATAATATCAGTGACAACTTTTCTTCCTTTTTCAAGAGTACAGACTATCAGATTCCAGGTCAGGAAAATAATTTGCAGTACCAACATTTCAGCCCAGTTGGTCCTTCAAACCTTGGGGTCAATGTCAGCAGCCATAATCTTAGTTCCCTCCTGGCAAGATTTCATATGAGAATTCTTCAATGGATTTGAGTAATACAATGGTTGATTCCTTACCGGCATATATCAGCATCAGTAAGAATCGTTCAGTCCTGCAAGAGATACCACTGTTAGTGGATTCACTCAGATTAAGTTCTAAAAGGCCATCCATTCATTCTCCCTCAGCCCAAGGCCATACTGACCACAGATGCTACCCAGATTGAGTGGGGAGAGCACTTTCTGGAGAGAACAGTCCAAGGCACTTGGTGCTCCAAAGAGGCCTATCTTGCATGCCACTGTCCTAGAGATGAGAGCATTGCTTTTAGTATTGCAGGACTTCCAGGACACACACCCTGTAGGGACAGTTGTGATTCAAACAGACTATGTCAGTAGTTTGTTACATCAACAAACCAGGAGGGACCAGATATTACCCCTTGTGTTGTGAAGCACTGTGTGTGATCTCGTTCAACCACTTTCTTATAGCAATGCACATTCAGGGAAAGTCCAGCGTGCTAGTATACAAATTGAGCAGGTTCATTCTTCTACCTCATGAGTGGTCCCTCAACAAAAGTGGCAGAAATAGGTTCATAGGTAGGTACTAGGCTATCGGCCCTAGGGCCCATACAAGCCTAGCCAAAAAATGTACCCTGGCTTTCGCCACCCAAGAAAATTATTTTCCTGTGCCCCTGTGGAGCAGAGCCACAGAAGTGATCCCCGGGGTGAATTTCCCATTTCCCATCCAATCATCAAGATTTTTCTTGAAGAGTGCTAATGAGGAGCTCTGTTTGACATAGATAGGTAGTCTGTTCCAGAGTATGGGAAGTCTCTGGGACAGGAATCTATCCCTCCAGCATGTTTTGTTTATTGTGGTGACAATGTTAAGGTCCCTAGAGCGTGTAGCTGGGAGGGATTGGGATTTCTTTAAGTGGAGCATGTCCAACAGCTCTGGGTTTGACATAGCTTTGTATGTTAGGCAGAGATCGCCCCTGAGTAGGCGATATGCAATGGAGTAAAGCTGTAGTTTTTTGAGACGGTCTGCATAGGGCATCTGTTTGAGGCCAGTAATCCTCTTTGTGAGGTATTTCTGTGGTCTTTCCAGTTGTTGAATATGTCTTGTGAGGTACATACCAAAAGGGGTGTTGTACTCTATAATGGGTCTAATGAGTGATGAGTAGAGGGGAACAATGACCTCTTTTTTTCTTGGTGAGAATCCTTTTGTGATGAGATGAGCCATGTAGAAGGATTTCCTGACCACTGTGGCAATATGATTATCAAAGGAAAGACTACTGTCCACCTGTGTCCCAAGGTCTCTTATCACATGATTTTCCATCAACGAGGCCAGCCTTGCTGCGATCTTTTTTGCTTCTCTCCTAAACAACAAATGCAGTAGCTACTTTGTCCTCATACTCCCTCAGGGTGAATCACCGTGGGGCATACCTCTCAAACAGTTAGAGCTGGAAATCTTGATAAAGTCATAAATAAAAGTGAGACAAAGGCCCAAAAATAGGGCTTGTTTTCAAATATTGCTCTTACAAACTTAAAAAGTTGATAGAATGACAGGTTTTGCATTTGCATGAATTTTTTTGAAGGATGTGAAGTCTGAAACTCAACTGTCTGTCATTTTCTAACTTTAATGTTTTAACACTAATTTGCCAGAAAACCACAAGTTTATGAAAAATGGACCTAAAATATAAAGCAAAAATCTGGACATTTTGAGAAAATCTGTACATTTGAGAGGTATGCCTCGGGGTGCTCTACTTCACGATTGCCCTGCACCCTCCCCCAGTCTGCTTTACCCTCCAATTCCCCAGATTCTGAAATTTCAGTAGAAGGCTACCAGGTTGAAGAGCAAAATCCTCCTCATTGAATCTTACTGGCCTTGTCAGATTTGGTTCCCCTTCCTATGGCCTCATCTACTTTGCAAACCTTGGATTCTGTATCCAATTCCAGACGTCCTGTCGCATCAGACAGGTATGCTTCATCCAGATATCTCAAACCTCAAGCTAACAGTGTAGTTTCACCAATTCCGTTAATAGCCAAACAGCTGATCCTCTCTTCCCACGTCCATTATATTCTTTTATCTTCCCATAAACCATCTACAAGAAAGCTTTATACAAGTAAGTGGAAAAGGATTTTTTGCTGGGCACAACAAAAACATGTTGATCCCTTTTCAGCTCTGAAACATAACATACTTGGATTTTTGGCATTAATCTTTAATGTGATGGCTAGCTTCTCTAGCATTAAATTTCAGTTAGCAGTAATATCCAATTTACATGTTGTGTTTGAAAATTCTTCTCAGGCCTCTTCTAAACTTTGTAAAGCATTCTTGAGAGGCAGTCTGCTATTAAGACCCATATTCCACTATGGGATTGGAACTTCGTACTGCAGGCCTTAATTCATTCCCCTTTGAACCAGCAGCTAAATGCTATCTTAAGTTTTCCTAACCTGGAAAACTATCTTTCTAGTGGCCATTACCTGTATGAGAAGAATTTCAGAACTTAAAACATTGTCATCAAAATCTCCCTACTTGATCTTTCATAAGGATATATTTATATTACGTACCAATGCATCTTTCTTTCCTAAACTGTTGTCAGAATCTAATATCAGTCAGTCCATTCATTTGCCAGTATTATTTCCCAAATTTGCAAACAAAGGTTGCCTTTATTGGATGTTCACAGTCAATTGTGTTTATACTTACATAGGACAAAAGGAGTCAGGAATGTTTGTTGGAAAAAAGAAAAAAAGAATCAGGAATACAGATCAATTGTTAGTCTCCTTTGCAGATTTGAAATTGGGCAAACCAGTTACAAAAGTAACTAGTCATATGGCTGATGGATTGTATTTCTTTCATCTATATAATTTAGCTTTAACCTTACATAAACCTGTAAGAGCTCATTCAACTAGGTCCATGGCAACCTCTTCAGTGTTTCTATCCAGGGCTTCCATGGATAACATGTGCAGCTGCAACCTGAGCCAATCCTCATAACCTTTCTTACTCATTACAAACTGGACTTGGTCTTGGGGTAGAGCAGCCTTTGGCTCAGTTGTGCTCTGGAATATTCTTTCTTAGAGTCCACCCATGATTTTAGGTAGCTGGGGACTGTGTCCCAACAGTTGAAGATGGAATGAAAATTGACAACATTAGATAAAGAATTTATGTACTCACCGTAGAATTCCATCTGTGTTGTCCATTTTCATTCTTCCTCAACTTTCCGCCCACCCCCCAACTCTTTTCACAACAGACTTCTAGAAGAATGAGTTACTGTAAGGACACCAGTATTGTTTGTTGAGCTCCAGATATAGTTCCTTCTGTAGGATTTGTATGGATTTATGTATCTATATGCATGCACATTGGCAGATATTACTTTATGTAAATCAGCAAACAATATCTTGGATATGTTAGGGGTTGGTGCATTATGGATAAGGGAGAAGCTAGAGAGCTTTTTGGTTGCCACGAGCTTTAGTAACAGCTGAGTTGGATCTGAACCCAGCAGTTCAGGAAGAATGAAAATGGACAACACAGATGGAATGTTATGGTGAGTACATAACTTCTTTCTTGCTACCATCGCTGGTAATATTTTCATACATTTCATACTACTATAGTACCATTGTTGGTATATTATTTCCTCCTGCTTTAAAAAAAAATATTTTCTTCCTAGTTCTTTCTTTTTCACCTTTGCAGTAATGTCTGAGAAACCATCGGGTTTCAAGAAATGTGTGGCCTATGGCCACAAGATTCCTTTGTCGGCCGCTCATTCCAAATACGCTTATTGCCCAAGTCCATCACACCTTGATGCTAGTTGTGATATATGTAAGGACTTTAACCTTGGGGCCCTTATAGATAGAAAAAAAAATTATACTGAGAGACTTGCTACCCTCTGAATCTGCAACTTCATCAGCATCTTCTGGGGCTTAAACCCCATAAAAAAGAGAGGAATGATTCCAGTCATTCCGTGGTACCAACCACTTTATTGGATCTGGGTTTGGAACCTTCTTCAAAACTTTCTAAGACTTTGGATCTGAGCTGATGGTATCCGAAAACCAGAACAGAAGAATTTCCGCAGATCCAATCACCACTCTTGCCACGGATCCAGTTACCTCCAGACTACCTTCCCATTTCTTGGAGTGGTTTCATTATTAGAGACCATCGATAGCATATTCGACATGCTCTTCCAAAAGTTTGACCAAATCCGACATGGTCAGGGTGATGAATGAAGTTCCTCTAGATGCATATGCAAATGGGGGATGTTCTTCGTCTTCCATTGCTGCAGTCCTGACAATTGGGTATAGTCCGCGTCCCAGTCGGCCCGAATACCAGAGTATAAGGCTGACGTCGGTCATGGCGCCTTAGACTGACGTCAGTACGTCAGGGTACTAATGCGCATGACCGACGTCATTTCCTCAGTCTTTTTTGCCGCATGGTCCGATGCAGAAGCAATTTTGCGAGTGCAGGTTGGCGTTCTGAGATTTTCCGAAACCGGAGTTTCAGACCGAAACAGAGTTGGCTAAGTAACCCCGCTAGAACATTTTGGTTTTTCTTGCCTCAGTATTTAACCGGATGTCAGAAAAAGTGAATAACTGTATTTCTTGTGGGAAGCAGATACCGCATAGGGATTATCATACATTGTGTATACCTTGTTTAGGGCCTGAGCACGACGTTGTTGGTTGCCGCTCTTGTGCTAGATTTAACAAGCACTATTAAGAGGAGGCTAGATTGTGCTAGGTTAGTGTTTGGGAAGCGTTGCAATTATAATATGCCGCCGGATGCTCCACGCCGCTTCATCCAAGAAGCGCAAGGACAAAACAGTGAAGCCTAGGGGTGAGGAACCGCAGTCCCGGACGCCGGTTCTTTAGAAGGTTCAGGGGAGCCAGAGGTTTTGCCAGGAGTCTCTATGGAGTCTCAGGCAGATACTTTATTGTTACAGGATTTGCCCTCTCAGGAGGTAGGCCAGGCTGAGGGGGCTTCTCAGGTAACTGTTCTTCCCTCTCTTCCCAAGGTAGTTAGGGCCTCTCCTTCTGTTGCCAAAGCTTCTTTTAGAGGTAGGCCAAGTTCAGCTTCTGTGGGGCTTCTCCTAGCATTTCGGCTCTTTGCCTAAGAAACATATGCTTAAAATGGCAGAAGATTTGATTACTCTGATTAGAGGCTCTATGCCCCGCCTGATAAGAGGCCTAGGGTGGAACAGGAGTTTGATAGTTTTGAACAGTGTTCACAGGCTTCAGAGTCTTCTGTGGAAGACTTGCAAGAGTTTCCTACTTATTCTGATTCTGATGTGGATGATTCCACTCCTACAGCTTCTCCTCCTGAGGATTTTTCATTTTCAGAGACTCTTCACTCCATGAGGGAGCACTTTAAATGGGAAGGCCAGGATTACTCTGATTCCAGGAAAAGGCTTAGGGAATTCTTGTTTTACCCCAGCATAGGCCCTTAGCTATTCCTCCTGTGTTGAATGTGGTGGAGGATGTTTTTGCAGAGGCTTCCCTGAACCCTGACTCCTTGCCTCCTGCTCCTGTTAAGCCTGATAGGTATTATAGGGTGCCCAAGCTCATAAGTATTTGTTTAAGAGTCCTAGGGCGGACCCAGAAACTGTTTCTCAGGGGCCTAAAGGTGTTAAAGCTTCTGTGGTTAAAAATCCTGTACCCTCTGATAAAGAGGCAAGGGCTTTGGATAGGTGGGGTAAGAAAGTATATACTTCCTCCACTCTAGCCATGAGGGCGTTGAATTGTCAGTTTCATATGCTAAAATATCAAAATTATCTCCTTTCACAATTGAAATCTAAGGTGGATGCTTTGGCGGAAGGTATTGAGTGTAAAGAATTGCTGGATTTGGTTCATGTGTCTGAACAAGTGGGTAAGCATTCGTTGCAGTGTGGTTTTGATGCTGTTCAGGCCTCCTCGAGGGTGGCTGCTACTAGTTCTGTTCTTCGCAGACATGCCTGGTTGAAGGATCAGAATTTAGCTGAGCATGTTAAGACCAGGATTTTGGATGCTCCTTTACAGTCTGATGTGTTGTTTGGACCGCCTGTGGAAGCAGTTTTAAAGAAAATGGAGGACAAAGCTAAGTCTATGCAGACTGTTAAAGATTTTTTGCAGGTGCAGCCTCCAAGTTTAGTAGAAATTGGCCTGCTAAGGGGTGGACATATCCTGCTTATGGTTCCCAGTCTAGGGGTAGGTCTAGACGTGGTAGGGGCAGGGCTCAAGGTTCTTTAGGCCTAGATCAGACAGTTCACCTGCTCAGACTTCTGGTGAGGGCAGGGGTCAGTCCTTTCGTAAGCAGACCCAATGACCTGCCTTTTCAGCTGCCAGTGGATTCTCGCCTGGCAGCTCCTTTGGGAGGAAGACTGTCTCTTTTCAAAGAAAATTGGGATTTAGTCACTCAAGACAGATGGGTGCTGGATATCATTCATCACGGTTACAGATTTTATTTCCACACACTGCCCCTTTCAAAGGCATGCCAGATGTTCCTCCTCCACAAAGAAAAGAGGCTCACAAGCAAATTTCTCAGTTACTCCAGATAGGGGCCATTCAGCCAGTCCCTGTATCAGAAAGGGGCTTCGGATTTTATTCTCGCCTGTTCCTAGTACCAAAGAAGGGGAACACGTGGAGACCAATTTTGGATTTATCTATCCTCAACACTTATCTGGACATTCCCAAGTTCAAGATGTTGACGCTACAACAACTGTTACCTCTGCTGGGCAAAGATCACTGGATGGTAACTTTGGATCTCAAGGAAGCTTACCTTCATGTGCCTATAAGGCTAGGTTGCAGAAAGTATCTGCGGTTTCGAACTGGAGATTTTCATTATCAGTTCTCTGCATTGCCCTTTGGCTTATCTACTGCGCCCAGAGTATTCACAAAGGTTCTGGCTCCAGTGATAGCTTACTTCAGGCTTCAAGGCATTCAAATCTATCCTTACTTGGACGACTGCCTGATTCTGGCTCAAGACAAGGAAGACCTTCTACAGCATCTGGAATATGTCATAGCAGTGCTAAGATGCCTGGGGTATTCTGTGAACGAAATAAAGTCCAGTCTAGTACCCTCTCAAGACATGTGCTTTCTGGGTGTGAGACTGAATACAGCAGCCCAGATGGCCTTTTAACCCCGGACAAACAAAAGAGTCTGTCACTTTACTTCCATCAACTATCTCATCAGTCCGTGCTGACTGCAAGGACAGTCCTTCAAGCATTAGGGTTCATGGCATCTTGTATTCTGGTGCTTCCCAATGCCAAACTGCATATGAGGAAGCTGCAATGGTATCTCAAAATGTATGGACACAGCACTGCCAGGATTTGGACACTGTCATTCAAATAATACCTTGCCTTCAACAGGAATTCTTGTGGTGGGCTCAGGAATGTCACCTAAACAAGGGACTCTCTGTGACCCGCCAGAGGCGAGTCAGGTTTTAACGACAGATGCCTCGGACACTGCTTGGGGAGCTCATCTAAATGGAAAGTGGATACAAGACAAGTGGCCTGCCAGACTACAGCATCTACATATCAACATGAAGGAGATGTTAGCAGTCCAGTTTGCATTGATAGCTTTCAAGGAGTTACTTCTTCCAGGGCAGGTGTTGATTCTAACAGACAACACAACTGTCATGTGGTACATCAACAAGCAAGGGGGAACACATTCTTATCCTCTATGCAGGCAAGCAATGATTTTATGGGAGACTGCGTTAAGCCTGCAACTAACTCTTCAGGCAAGGTTTCTGCCAGGAGCACAGAACTCCCTAGCAGATGTGTTAAGCAGACAAATCATGGATCCCCACGAGTGGAAACTGGATCTTCATGTATTTCAGAAATTGACAGTGTCATGGGGAACTCCAGACATAGATCTGTTCGCTTCTCCACTAAACCACCAGCTGCCAAAGTATTGCACAAAGGGGTTTCATCACGCAGCTTGGAAAGTGGATGCTCTGTCTTTCAGTTGGAAAAACCTTCATGTCTATGCCTTTCCACCTCTGCCTCTTCTTCCAAAGGTATTATTAAAGGTCAGACAAGACAGGCCAAGGATGATTTTGATAGCTCCAGATTGGCCTCGCAACACTGGTATCCACTACTACGGAGTCTGGTAAGGAAGCCTCCATGGCCTTTACCTCTGATTCCTCATCTGTTATCTCAGAAGGATGGTCATCTGCTCAATGTCAAGCTTCACTCTCTTCATCTAACAGCCTGGCATATTCTCTCTTGAAGCACAGCAGGTCTCAACTTCCTCAGCAAGTTTTAAATGTGATTATGGAAGCTAGAAGACCTAGTACGAGGAAGGTGTACGCAGACAAATGGAAGAGATTTTTATTTTGGAGTACAGCAAAGAATTTGGAGATTTCTGAGCCTAATTTGAGTGTGGCTCTTCAATATCTTACTGAGTTATTGGACAAAGGTTTGTCCTTCTCTTCCATTAAGATTCATGCTGCAGCGATTTCAGCTCATTATGATTGTGACCCACCTTTGTTTTCGCATCCTTTGTTCAAGCAGTTTCTTAGAGGGGCAAAGAATATAAGACCCCACGTAGAGCTCCTACTCCTGCTTGGGATCTCAATTTTGTGTTGGAAAACTTACTCTACAACCTTTTGAGCCTGCGGCTACTGCTGAGTTGAAATACTTGTCATGGAAGACTGCTTTTCTGTTGGCCATTACTTCTGCAAGAAGGGTGTCTGAGTTGCAGGCCCTTATGGCAGTAGAGCCTTTTTTGATTTTCCATAAGGCTAGGGTATCATTACGCACTAATCCTTCCTTTATGCCTAAGGTGGTTTCTAGTGTGGCTTTAAACCAAACTATTCATTTGCCTACTTTTTATGCAGATCCCCAAAATAAAGGGGAAAAGATTTTGCACACTTTAGATGTACACAGGCAATTGAGATATTATTTAAGCAGGACTAAGGATTTTAGGCAGTCTCAGCAGTTGTTTGTTTCTTTTGTTTTGAGTTCACAGGGCAAGCCTGTGTCAAAACAAACTATTTCCCAGTGGATTGGCTTTTGCATTGCATTTTGTTATTCCCATCATGGCAAGGAGATTCCAGCTGGGATTAGGCCTCATTCCACTAGGGCTACTGCCACTTCTACAGCATTTCTAAGAGGTGGCAACTAAGGATATTTTGGAAGCAGCTACTTGGAGTTCAGTGCATACTTTCTCTAAGCATTATCATCTTCCTATCTACTCTAAGTCTAGGGCTGGTTTTGCCACTGCTGTTTTGCAAGGCATGTTATCAGCTCCTACTTCCTTATAATTTGCCAGCCTCCCTTTCCTCTGCTTTGGGATTCTACCCAATTGTCAGGACTGCAGCAATGGAAGACGAAGAACATAGTACAGTTTTGTACCTACCATAAATGTAGATGTTCGAGGATTCCATTGCTGCAGTCCAATTTACACTCCCTCCTTCCCCTCTGTGTTTAGGGGTGGTTGTGTAGGTGAGTTGACATGCTTATATTTTTTGTATATATTGTTATATATATTGTACATGTTTTTTGGTGCAGGTTGTTTTTGGGACTTGTCTTTTTGGGTCTTCTGACATCTGGGGCAAGAAAAGACTGAGGAAATGACGTCGGTCATGCGCATTAGTACCCTGACGTACTGACGTCAGTCTAAGGCGCCATGACCGACGTCAGCCTTATACTCTGGTATTCGGGCCGACTGGGACGCGGACTATACCCAATTGTCAGGACTGCAGCAATGGAATCCTCGAACATCTACATTTATGGTAGGTACAAAACTGTACTTTTTTGTGGCTCTGACCCCATTGGAGACCCCATGAGACCCTTATTAGTACAATCCTCCCCATGCAAGCTCTTTCTCCGATCCGACCTCTGGTGTTGGAGTCGTCAGATCTGCCAGTTCCAGAGTCTTTCACATCGTATCCGAAGATATTGGTATCTTCGATGCCAATGGCATCTCTGAGTGTATGGGTTCAGAGTAGCATTGGCACTAGGTCTGCGGTGTCGGAGTCTTCTCTGAAGTCTCTGCATTAGACAGCTCTGCTCCAACTTCCTCTTCGAGTGCCCTTCTTCAAGAACAGCTGAAAATTCTATAAAACATTTATGAGTTTATTCAAATTAAGGACAGACAGGTTGTAACCCTACTGTACACCCTGTTCAGTCATTCATTTGCTATTTATTTATATTTACTTTTGAACTATGACATTTAGTGTGAGTTTTTAATGCAGGAAGACAAAATTCTTAGTCGGCAAAATGTATTTATTAATAAGGTTTTATTTATTCTATTGAATTTTCAACTGTTCATGCTATTTTACAGGTTTATTTAATTGATAGATTTGACTGATTGGGTAATTTACTTTTTATATTTAAGTATATGGAGTACATGGTGATATCCAGTTCTGATGAAGTCCTGATCATTACAGGAAAAAGGTGCTCAATTTGTTTTCAATAAATTTTATATTTCTGGGAGCTGTCAACTGGTTATTAGCCAAATGATTTTTGGTTATTTGTTTGTTTTCCTTAGCTAGTTGTGTTTTTTGCAGACCTCATCAAATTTGGTTTCCCCTTCTTTGGCCTCATCTTCTTCTTTCTCCATGGTCTCTGCATCCAACTCCAGATCTTCTGCCTCACCAGACAAACTTGATTCACCCAGATATTACAGGCCTAAAGTTCACTGCATGGTTTCTCCAGTTCGGTTGATTGCTAGACAGCCCAGGCTTTCTTCCCCTCTGTGTCACATTCTATTATCATCCCACAAAGCTTCCTGTAGCAAAGTTTACAAAAGAAAATGGACAAGATTTGTAATTTGAGTGCAACAAAAACAATTAGATCCCTTTTTCTGCTCCTATATCTAAAGTTCTGGAATTTTTAACCTAAATTCTCAGTGAAGGAGCTAGCTGTTCTACTGTTAAGGTGTACAGTTAGCTTCCATCTCCAACTTTCATATAGCAGTAAATCATCTCTAGCGTCCTCCAAACTTTGCAGAGCTTTTCTAAGAGGAACCTTTCTCCTTAGACCTCCATTTAAAGACTCTACTTCGCCCAAGATTTAAATGCATTCTTGCAAGCTCTAACCCGTTCTCCATTTGAACCTTCAGCTAAAATGGAGCTAAAATTTCTAATCTGGAAAACTATCTTCTTAGTAGCTGTTACCCCTGCCTGAAGAGTTTCAGAATTACAGGCCTTGTCTTCTGAGCCCCCTTATTTGATTTTCCATAAAGATGAGTATCCTTGAGGACCAATTCTTCATTTCTTCTTAAGATGGTGTCGGAATCTAATATCAGTCAAACTTTCAACCTGCCAGTCTTCTTTCCAATTTTTTCAAACAGAATGAATACAGGAGAATGTATATTACATCTTTTGGATGTTCACAGACCATTATGGTTTTACTTGCAACGAACAAAAAATTTTAGAAAAACAGAACAACTATGTCCTTTCCAGATCTTCTCTAGACTAAATTTATAAAGCTTCAACTTGGGCTAATCATCATACTTTTATTGCTTTTTACAAATTGGATCTGGTCTCTAGGGGCAGAGCAGCATTTGGCTCAGCGATACTCAGGAAATTTCTTGCTTAGTGTCCTTCCAGGGTTTAGGTTGTTTGGGACTCTATCCCAAGAGTTGAGGAATGAATGAAAATTGACATCATCGGGTAAAGAAGTTATATATTCAGCATAACACAACTTCTTGCTCCATGCTTCCATACCCTCATACCTCAACAAATATCAACCTTAAACAGAAGCATACCTACAAAATTGTATATAAATTCCTGAAGCTCATCTCCAAATTAAGACTTAATCTACTAAGACATGGGGACATGCATCCTAACCCTGGTCCTGCCAATATTATCCAACAACCCCCCCTTTTCACGGACCTTAAATCTAATCCCATTATGGTACGCCCTACAAATTCCCTTCTTACCTGCCATCTGAACATTAGAAGTATTAACAATAAGGTACATGAACTTCATGCAGTTATGGTTGACCTCTTCCCAGAGATCTTGTGCCTAACTGAAACATGGCTTAAACCATCCACTATGGACAATGAAATACTTATCCCTGGGTATAATATTCATAGGAAAGACCGAATCTCTAGAAAAGGAGGTGGAGTAGCCATACTCTATAAATCCGATCTAATCGTTTCTATCGATGTCATTCAACCACCTCAGATTAACAATGCTGAGATCCTTATTTCTAGGCTACAAATCAATATTACTAAATTTATCTATATTATCTGTGTGTATATTCCCCCAGGTAAGAACATAGATACTCCTGAAGCTACCTTACACTGGTTTATCAAGTCACTTCCCTCAAGAAACCATAGTCCTTGGGGACTTTAATATAGACTGGACTTCCTGTTCCCCTCAAGCCCCCTCCACTCATATAAACCTACACTCCTTCATGCAAATCGTTAACACTCCCACTAGGATAAACAAATCTAACCAAGAAGAGAGTATACTTGATTGGGTGTTTATTAATAGTGATCCTAACCAATATACTTCTGGTTCTCTCCCTGATAGCCTAAGTGACCACCATCTCACCTACATAATTAAGCACAAAATAGCCATCCCAAAGCATTCCACACTAAGATCTGTTAGAAATAAAAAAAAAATTTGACCCTACTAGGTTTCAACTAGAATTAAACTCTTGCAACTGGGCAATACTAAAATATTTACCCCTAGATGAAGCAGTGCAGTATTTCAACAAAAAATTCCTGGAAATTCTTAATCTTCATGCTCCTATTCGGTCAAAGAAAACTAAGACAGAAGATGTCCCGTGGCTCTCCAAAGAGACCAGGCAGAAAATTAATCTCAGAAATAAAGCATGGTCGGTATGGCGAAGCAATAAACTTCCACTCGATCAAATTAACTATAGACAATTTAGGAATGAAACCAAAAGACTAATCTTACTTGATAAAAGACAATACTATTGGAAACTGCAAACTGAGCATCAAAACTGTCCACAAAAATTCTGGGCCGGGCTAAATAATCTTCTTCACCCAGGTCGCTCCACCACCCCTGTCCCTGTTACACTCATAGATAAACCATCTGACGTGGTCTTTAATAGTTTCAATTGCTTCTTCACCGAGACAATCCAAACCCTGTCTAATCAACTGCCACTTAACTCTCAAAGCCTTGATACTCCCACCTATAAAAACATTCCCCTATTCACCTTTCAGCCTGTAACAACTTCATTCATCTGTAAATTAATCAAAAAACTAAAACCTACCACACTCTCAGCCGATCAACTTCCAGCTGAATACTTGCAAAAAATCAGTTGAGGCCATTGCCTACCCTGTGTCAATACTCATTAATCGGACCCTAGCAGAGGCCAAAATCCCCGATATCTGGAAGGTATCCTATGTAATTCCTCTCCATAAAGGTGGCACTTCCACAGACCTCTCTAACTACAGGGCCATATCCATACTGTCCCCCCCTAGCAAAAATAATAATGCAACACCTACTTGTCAGTCACCTACTGGCTGACACTCAGCATGGTTTCCGACCTCTCCATAGTACTACCTCAGCCCTTCTTGTCTTCTCCAATACCATCAATACCTATCGCAATAACAATAATATCTCCTCAGCATTATTCTTGGATCTGTCCAAAGCCTTTGATATGGTGGACCATAAACTACTAATTGATACATTACATTCACTTGGTCTGGATACTACTGCTATTCAATGGTTTAGATCCTATTTAAATGGTAGAAAACAAGCAGTTTTATGGCAGACCAAACTTTCTAACTTACTACCCAATACTCTGGGAGTCCCTCAAGGATCCATTCTAGGACCACTATTATTCTCGATTTTCATCAACGACTTGCACACAGTTGTATCTAATGCTAGTTGCATTCAATATGCAGATGATTCCACGCTGATTTGCTCTGGAACATCCCCTATAGAGTTACAATCTATAACCCAAACTACTTTCAGCAAAGTAGAAAACTGGCTCTTTAGTCGTCGTTTGATACTTAATCCAAAAAAAAACAAAAATGTTACTGTTTTCACCGACACAAAGGTCAAGCTCCCTCAACTTTACGATCCAAGCAAAGGACGGGACAATAATCTCTCCGGATCCCTCGACAAAATTATTAGGGGTAACTATAGATAACAACTAAAATTTCATATTCATGTAAACCTAATGATTAAATCAATCAATAAGAAACTAGGTTCGCTATATAGAATAAAAAGCTTCTTGACCCCCCAAGCTAAATCTGCCATTGTCCAAACCCATCTTCTCTCTACACTCCTGTACTCATCCCCCTTACTACATAATATTAATAAAACGATCATGAACAAGCTCACTATCTGCTATAATCACATCGCTAGGTTTGTTACTGGGTTACCATATAGAACCCATCACTGCACCAACTTAACCCAGCTCAACTGGCTTGAGCTACCAAAACTAATTTCTTATAACCTACTAGTCCTGACCCACAAAATTATATATAACCCCGAATACTCTCCCTCACTCAAAAAACTGATCTCCCCTTGCAATAACCCTCGACCACTGAGGTCGTTCAGTCATCTCCTTATACAAACACGTAAAACTAATAACGCGGCTGGTGATTCTCTCCTTACCAACTCCGCAGGGAGAATTTGGAACAAACTCCCTCCTGATATTACTTCACTCCCCTCTTTAAATCAATTTAAAACTAAACTAAAAGGCTACCTGGGGTCTACACGTACCTGCTATTGTCTCAACCCTGGCTAGCTATCTCTCTGAATCCACTGCTCCCAGATCCTGGTTATCTGAGTAATCCTTATTATAATAATTCGCTGTTATCATGTATAATAATTAAGTATACTAACTAAATCATGCTTTTAATTACATATCATGTAATGACTAACTTCACCTTGCTTTAACTGCATATGTTTTTTGTTACTTCTTTTATGTTTTTTGTATTGTCTTGCTTGGAGCTTTTCTCCCCGGGCCTCCGCTGAAAATGGACATGTATCCAGTCGGACTACCCCGGTTAACAAATGTAAAATAAATAAATAAAAATAAAATAAATAAATAACATTCCATGTGTGTTGTCCATTTTCATTCTTCAGCTACCCTCCCACCAGCCCTCTCCTTGTTGTCTTTTAGAAGGATCGAAGATGCTGAAGCAACCTCCAGATTTTGCTAGTTATCCTACTACTTTATTCCTTTACAAGGCTCTACATATGTACAGAGCAGTAAACAAGATATATAAGGTATGTTAGGGAGTAAGGCGTTATGGGAAAAAGAGGAGCTTGAGATTTTTCAATGATCCACGAGCTAATAGAAGCAGACAATTCAGATCTAAGGATCTTATCTGAACCTAAGAGTTGAGAAAAAATAAAAATGGACAACACAGATGGAACGTTCTGGTGTGTACATAACTTCTTTTTTAGGGACATCTTGCTAACAGTAAGGAAAATTGCAGGTAGTAAAACACACATCCTCCAGTGCTGACAGAACTGGAGGAATGGCTGCAGGTTCTGAAAGTTCCTTCTGTGACAGCTCATAGTATTCTCTTAGGGACTAAGAATTCTCCGTGTTCTGACACTGAAAACAGCGGGGCAGTCTAGAAATAGTCTCAGAAAAACAGAACCCCCCCACCTCCAGATGAAGAGGCAGCAACTGATCTCTCCTCTGAGTCTGAAACAGAAATTTGAGGAGAAAACACTGTTATCTGTCCCTTTATCCTCCTGTCCAGATTTAGAATCTTGAATCATTTCAGGAAAGGGAGGTTTCCGTCTTTCTTTTACCAGAAACTGTTTTACAGGAAGGATTAGTAGCTTGAATAAAACCCTGAGCCTGACCCAGTAAGTTATTCTCGTCTAAGGAAATTTTGAAGAGGGGTAGATACATGATTAATACTTCATTTCATTTTGGCAGGAAAAATGGGACCGACAGTGTTATTAATGGTAGCAGCAGCTTCCCAGGGATGGGCACAACAGTCTGACAAAACAGGGAAACCTTCCCTCTTCCCTCTCCCATGACTGACAAGAGTGTCTGTCCCTTGCCTACTGAGGGGATCCAAACAGTCACAGAGGACATAGTTAACCCCTCCCCCCTCATCCATAGTTGCTGTAGTTTCTACCCTAGAGGGATCATGGGTAAAAGATGAGTGGTCTGAGGTGCAACTTATGGTTGTCTGAGACAAATTGCTAGCCTGCTGTGATAGCAAAGGCTGCTTACTTAACTTTTTCTTTTTATGGCATGAAGAAGGACCAACTGTGGGACCGACAGATTTATTCCATGGTTGGGCTGAAAATGGTGCCTCTTTCCCAGGGAAAACAACAACAAGAATGACCGTTTTAAAAAAAAAAAAGTCTCTAAGTCACTTTTTCCACAGCCAAACAGTAACACTCACTTAAACACTCTGCCAGCTTCACAAAGTAAAATAAACACAATTTCTGCACAGAAAGGATGGTTTTGATTTACTTTAAACAACTTTTAAACTTAAAGAAAAACAAGCTTCTGTTTAAATGTACAGTACAGTCTTGACAGTCCATTAAAACACAAACTCCCAAGTTTAAAATAACTTTCCTGAAGAGAAAAGCATCAATAATAAATAAAATTGAAGTGGAAGTTCCCCTTCCCCACAAAGGGAAGAAGTTATCTGACCAGCAAATGAACAGCACAAGCTGACCATTGATTCTTGAAAACCTCAGAGGAGTATATTTTTAGCAGTAGTAAAGCTCTGAATGGTTTAGCTCCCAAACTTACTTTTATTCAGCTCAGCTTGAGCTACCTGACTTTCTGGCCACATGGAAGGTGCCCTGAAGATTTGGAACCTGGCCGGCTGTATAATCCTGCAGCAGTGATCAGAATGATGAACACCAGGTTGATTAGTGCTTGCCCAGTGTGGAAACATCAGTTTTTTAAAAGCCAGTAAAAGTTATCACTTTGGCTAAAATTCAGTTGTTGACTAGTAATTACACTGCTGGGTGACAGCATTGAAGAAATTTGGTTAAAATAAGAAAAAAAAGAGAAAAGGAGAAGAAAAAACTGTGGCTGCGAAGAATCTTGCAGCAGTTCAGCAAAAAGCAGTATATGTCACCTTTAGTATAGGTTAATTTGTGTGTACTAGGCTAGCGACAGCAGGTGTCTTTTTAAGCCTTGCCATGCATCCCATAGTTTTGACAAGTTCTGGTACCATTGGTAAATAAATGTAAGCTTAGGCTTGGGAGATGAAACATTTACTAGCAGGAGCCTCGGAGATGAGCCATTTACAGGCTGCCTATGTTAATTAGAGATGTAATTAGAGGGGTTGGGAGGGTGGCTTAATGGTTAAGGTGTTTGCCTTCCAAACACAAAGGTGCAGGGTTCGAGTCTCACAAGGGATAATTGGCTAGGCTTAAAATGGCTTGCATGGGCAGTTAGCCTAGTACTAATCTATGAACAATCTATGTAGGTGCCAAACCAGGGTTGAATTTCCTGTTTCCCATCCAATTGTCCAAGTTGCACTTGATTTAGGTTAGGGAGGAACTCTGCTTCACATGGACGGGGGAGCCTGTTCCAGAGAAAAAGTAGTCTCTGGGATACTTACCTGTTTCTGCAGAAGGTCCTATTTATATCACAGGCAAGATTTATGTCTTTATGATTAGTAATTCTGATATTGTTTATTTTGGCTTTACTAACTTAGAGGAAAAGTAAATCAAGTGCACTCAGAGGTGCCTAAATAACTGACATAACAGATTATTTTGTAAAGTAAAATTATAAAAGGCTGGTAAAAGTAGAATCTTTCACTAACTGTTCAGAATGAGATTGTTCATTACCTAACCATCATAGTGATCTGCTTGTAGTGAGGTACTTTGGGTTCTTAGATGTTGTGAGAATGGTGATCTTTTGTTATGCTGTGGTGCATCAGCAGTGATTGCGGAAGGTGTGGCTGTGACTTACAACTTTGGTTTCCTATTTTCTCTGTATGGCAGGTCATTTATTGTTGCCTCTGTTCCTAATTTGTTGCATAGCACTTAATGAGAAATTGACTGCTTATTTGACCATTTTTCAGTTTCCCAAAGGCAATAGCAATTATCATAGCTGACAAATTTAGACCAAATTTCACTTCACCCACAACTATTGCTATACTCTGGATTCCAAATTCCCAGCCACCCCCTTTAATTACTGTGAACAAGTTCCGTCATCCCTCTCAAAAACTGAAAACACCTCATCCATGGGCCCCAGTCATGTACTAGGTTGCCTAATTATCCGTACAGAATATGGCCTGTCCGAACCCCTACGTAACCCATTTCATTTAATCCTTTCCTATGGTTACATTTCTAAAACCTAGTAAACCGCCATTGTAATGATATTCCACAAGGGTGGCCCACCCACTGACCCTGGTAACAATTGCCCCTGTTAGTCTCACTAGCCTCATTTTTAAGTTATGGAATGTATTATCTCTGTCCTCTTTAATCTGGACGTTGAAAATCTCTTAGCACTGGAAACTTATCAGTTTTGTTTTGTCAAAGGAAGGTGCTGCCTTATTAATCTTTTCTTTGAAAAAGTAACTGAAGCAGTGTACATCAGTTATGCAGTATCTGGCCCTGGCCAAGGCCTTTGACACTCTTCACCATACAGCCATTATTGACAGACTTGTAAATCTAAATATAAATCCTTATGTTGTGTGGTGGATAGCTGTCTGACAGAAACCTTGTAGGTAGAATAGCAGGTGACATTTCTGAAAGCAAAAAAAAATTAGCCAGTGGCATGGTACAAGGTTCTGTATTAAACCCTTTCCTGTCTGACATCTATTTTCCGCAGACCTTTGGACTAACATTCCTTGCCCATTGTTATCCAAGCTTCAAGATTACTATAAATGAAGTGTTATTCAAACTTACTCTTTAGCTTGTTTATTGTAGCACTGTACATTTAAGCTGTAGCCATGTTATATTATCCATTCAAACAGCGGCCCTCGTAAAGATGTTTTAAAAAAGAGCACTGTTATTGTATATCTTGCTTTGTGGTAATAATATGATTGTTACATAATTTCCTCT